>NC_133539.1:107610000-107772500 GCF_048773025.1 Camelus bactrianus
CCTGACAAGTGATTTATAACAATAACCACATCAAATCTACCTTAAGCTTTGGCAGGAAAGTTCTCAAAGATCCAAAAGAAAAATAAATCCAGTGGCATAAAGTCATCACTCAGTATCTAACAAAATGTTTGATGTATGCCTCAAGTTTTATTTACCTGGACCTGAAAGCACTGGTAAAATATGGACTAAAGATAATGCTTAGAAAAGTAAAGCAAACAATTTAAAATTAAATACATCAACAAGCACAGCTGAGAAATCTTGAACATTCCGCAGTGTTTACAGGTCTCAATTTTCCAAAGAAGAAAATTCCGAAGTTTGTGATTAAGATGAAATAAAACTATCAACCAATGTATATTTCTTGAGTTTCTATCGAACTGTGTGTGAATAGGATGCCTACTTAAGAACTAAACATCATTAACAATTACTAAACAAACAAAACCTTCTTGGATCATTTCATTTATTCTGCGAACTCGCTGAAGATTGAGACTTCAGGTACAGTGCTTTCCAGGTGTCTAATAAATTGTATGGCTGGTCTTTCGTAAATCTACCACAAAGTAAGATTTTTAAAAATGAATACCTCTTGCAACACTTACCTATTTTGGCCGAACACTGACTGAGCTTCTTTGCTCACCATCCAAGACGGGATTAGTGACTTCTCCTTAACTTCATTCTTTCCTAACTCCCATGGTTTCTTACCAAATCTAACGGGTAGAATTATTTTTAAGTGACTAATTCATTAGTTCGGCGTTAACTGAGCGTCTATAATGTTAGGGTTCTCAGCCCTGCACAAAAGCCAGCTTCCTAAGCGTCTAACGGCAAATTTAACTTCTATGGACACACATAAGAAAGGTTACAAAACCAACCATGGAGATACATTTCTTTTAAATCGGATATATTACAACTCAAGTCAAAAGCTCACAGCCCGAGCAACTCGCGCAAGGATCCACATCCATAAGATTAAAATAACCCAGATTTCCCAAGGAGGGGGGAAACGGCTGGTGGTGGGGTGGGGGAGGGGCGTGAGGAGCATCCCGAGCACGTCCACCCACCGCACAGGGAACTGCTCCCTCCCCCTCCTCTTGGGCTGGAGGTGAGCAAGCCCCTTTCCCTCCTCTACCACGTTCCTACCTTCCCAGCCTCAGATTACGCCACAACGCCACAACGACTTTTGGGGAGAAAAAAAAAACGGGAAGGGTGTGCGCTACACACTCGACCTCCCAGCCTCCCGGGGGGGCCGGCCCCGGCGCTCACTGCGCCCCTACGCTCCGGGGACGGACAGGGATGCCGCAAGGCCGCGCCGCCCGGGTCAGTGGCCGGAGGGGCGCGCGGAGCCGCGGGACAAACGCCCAGGCCAGGCCGAGCGGCCTCCCCGCCCCCTCCGGCTCAGCTCCGGGCCGGCAGACGGCGCCCCCAAGGCTAACTTCGCCGGGGAAGAGGAAGCGCCGCGTCAAGTAACAAGCTGTGTGGACTCTCCAGGCAAGGAAAGGCTGTATGCGTCTGCCTGCCTGCAGGACCGCCTCACCTCCCTTGTGCCAAGCCCGGGCGGCCCCAGCTCACCTGAGGAGGGAACCGGGACGCCGCCGCGGCCGCCGCGATGGCCGTTACGGCACGAGGCCTCCGCTCAGCCGCCGCGTAGCTCTCAGGAGAGGGGCGGGGCGCGCGCGGCGGGCGGGCGGGCGGGGCTGCTGCGCCGACTGGCCGCGAGGCCGTAGGCGGATCCGCGCGGGCAGGAAGCCCCCTCCTTGCCCAATCTGATAGGCTCAGTCGCCCCCTTCCTTCCTATCCCTGACGCGGGGGGATCTGCTCCGCGCGAGGATTGGGCAGGCGCGTCTGTCAATCAAGCGCTGTGGTGGCTGTGAAGCGAGCTGAGGCCGCTTCGCGAAGGGAAAGCGAGAGAGTGAGGAGCTCCTGGGCTGAACTGAGACTTGTCGCTTTTGTCTCCCTGGCTGCTCTGGCTGATTACTTTGGGCCTTTCTCCTCTGCGCCACAGAAGAGACTCCACAGCCAAAATGACTGTTTCCCCAGTTCAGCCCCAACTGCTTTGGAAGCTTCCTTCTGATTTCTGCACCTGAAGATAGTCTTGCCAGCAGAAGGCTCTTGGGGGCGGGGATCGAAAAGGAAAACAAAACAAAACAAAAGGCCTGGAAATGGGGCCTGAGAGAAAAATGTGAGGCGTATGCTTAATTTGAGCCGCAAACCAAAATGAGCTGAGTCTGAGGGCCTTCGAAGTGCCCTAGTGCGTGGGTAGCTTCCCGTTTTGGCTGCGGTAGCCTTGCTGTGAGGAGGACAGTGACCTTGGGTGTCAGGTCTGCCCTGCCACCTGCCATCAGGAAGTTGGTTCTACCCACACAGGCGCTGCACCACCACCACCACCACCACCCCCCACCCCGTCCCCTGCCTCATTCCTTCCCAGACCTCTGTGGCTCTGCTTAGGCCTTGCCGCCTCAGGGAAGCCTGTTGGATGAGGCACCCTTCACGCTGCACAGGTATTTTCCCCATCCAAGCTGTTGAAAGAGTCTGTCCATATCCCTATGTAGATTGTAAACTCAGTTAAATCCGGATTCAGTTTCTCCCTAGTGCCCAGCATATGATAAAGCATGAGCAATTATTGTTTAAGGCATTAATGCATCTTCCATTCCCCTTTTTAGTCCTGGCCCTGACTCTAAGTCCCAAGAGTTTACACTTTTCTCTATTTAACTTCAAAATTACTCATTTGAGTCCTGATAGATGTATGTGATTTGCTTGCCTTGTGAAATCACCTATGGTCCCTTCCCGGCCTCAAGTTGGCTAGGGCAAGTAGACCGTGAAACTCTGGGCCGCAGCTACTCTTGTGACTATATCCCATAGTTAGCATCTGAAGTGAATAGTGTAAGTGAATTTTGAATTTATTCTAAGGATCTAAATACCTTTGCATGTTTTATCATGGCTGCTATGGACTGAATTGTGTTCCCTACCAAAATTCATATGTTGATGTCCTAACCCCCAATGTGAATGTATTTGGAGATAGGGCCTTTAGGAGGTAATTAAGGTGATAAAGAGTGGGGTCCTAATCCGATAGGACTAGTGTCCTTATAAGAAAAGACAGCAGAGAGTTGCTCTCTATCTTCACAGTGAGAAGACACGGTGAGAAGGCAGCGATGTGCAAGCCAGGAAGAGAGCTCTCACCAGAAACTAACAATGCTGGCACCCGGATGTGGGACTTCCAGCCTCCAGAAGGGTGAGAAATTAAATTTCTGCTGTTTAAGCCACCCGTTTTGGCATTTTGTTATAGCAGCCCAAGCTGACTAATACAATAGTGTTATTTGTTGATATGTCATATAAAGTTTATAGATTGATATATTATTATGTTCATTTTTGAAGCAGGAGAAATCATTGTCCAGAGTTTGAAACTGTTTCTCCAAAGTCGCACAGTAAACTGTTAGCTACACCTGGCTCAATTCAATTCTAGTTACATATATAACATATGGGGTTGGGGGTGTGAATACAAATATAACAGGTGAAATAATCCTTGCTGTCAGGTAGCTTATATCACTGCCTTAAGTGAGAAAAATAAACTCAGAAAAATACGCTGAAGTTATGAGTTTAGATTTTAAGGGAATATGTATTTTGAATGGGCCAATGATCTGAACAGACCCTTCACGAGATTTTGACCCAGATCTCTTGACTACTCTGTGCAACCTATTTACGCAATAGAAGAAGTAAGGAAGAGAGCTTTTTCATAAAAGGATTTTAGTTCCCTGTAAACATGTGTTTTCCTTTTTATTTTCCTTCAAGTTCCCTCATCACCTGTTCTCACCAGAAACTCTTTTAAAAAAAAAAGAAACTGAAAAGATACAAGAAAAAGAGAAATAATTGAAGAAAAATAAGGAAACAGCAATGAGAGAGGAAAGCACTGGGTGGAAGGACAGATAGGCAGAAAGTTATGTATGAAAGTGCAGTATGGTATACTAAGAAAGAATGGAGTCCATGTTCCTAAGGGGTGGGAGTTGTCCCAGAGACCTGTCACATGCTCTGTCTCCCCAACTTCCAAATATAAACATGCGCTCTGCTTCTTCCTCTCTTTTAGCGGAACTCAAACCAAAAATGGAAATCAACCCTGCCAATTAGTTTGGAGTAGACTAGAGACTAGCCAGAATCAGGCACGAACATTTAGGTCAAAAATTATGACCTATGGGCTGGAAATGGGGCCTCAGATATGGGTAGCTAATCTATCTAGGATAAAAACATGTAAGCAGCTCACTTGATTCATCCCAAAGGAAAGAATTTGGGAAGAAAAGGAAAGGAAAAATGAGCCTCCATGTCTCAAGACCTTTCTCGGGAAACTATTGATGGCTTATAGTTAGAAATGATTAGAGAGAATGATCCGTAATCACTGTAAGGCAGGATTATTTAAGACCAAAAACCCTACATACTAATCAGCAAGAAGTAACTAATCACAGGCTTGACTGTGAAGTATAGAAATTAGTGGGCCCTTGTAACTAAATTTAATTTCTGGATTGAATATTGTTAGGCTTTTATGGGAATTAATTCAACAAAACTTTATTAGTCCACTCTATGGAGGGCACTACAATAGGTCCCAGAGATCTAAAGATCAGTCTTAAACTTGAAGGAGCTCCACCTAATGTCAGAGAATGAGATTTAAACACATACTTATTATTTATATAGTAAATACAGCAATAGATATGTACAGGGGGACATTAGGCCACAGTGGGAGGGGAGGTGTGTGGTCAGGCTAGTAGGCAGTTAAGTAGGCAAAAAAGAAAAGGGCTTTCCACATAGAGGAACCTGCATTAAAAAAGGATATTACACAATTGTAGAATATTGCTAGAGCAGAAGATGACTAAAAATGTATGCAAGAGTGGGTTATGCAAGTTAAGGACCATAGACTTTATTCTATAGGCAATGAGAAGCCATCACAGGGTTTTCTTTTAGCACTTTAAACTGTCATTCTGTTGTTTTCTGGCTGCCAGTGTTTCTGATGAGAAGCCAGCTGTAATTCTTAGCATATGTCTTTTCCTCTGACTGCTTTTAAGATTTTGTTTCTTTATCTTTGTTTATCAGCAGTTGCACTATGCTTCTAGGTGTGGTTTTCTTTGCATTTATGCTGCTGGAGGTTCATTTGTTTCCCTGGATCTGTGGATTGCCAGTTGTTGTTGTTTCCTTTAATCAAATTTAGAAAACTTTTGGCCGATGTTCTTCACATACTTTTTTCTGCCCCATTCTCTCTCTCTTCTGTGACTACACTTACACTTATGCTAGACTTCTTAGTCCTTAGTACAGGTTACCCCAGGCTCTGTTCTTTTTTTTTTTAATTTTTTTCTTTCTGTGGTTCAATTTGGATAATTTCTATTGAGAACCAGTGATTCCTGAAAAGTCTGAATGTTAATATTTTCCCAAAAGCACAGACATCCTTCAAATGACTGTGAGTTCCTTGGGAGAATACTTGAAGGCATATTAGTCAAGAGAAGAGAAATGATTACAACAGAGAATTTAGTATTGGGTATTGATGAACTGGAAAAGCAAAAAGGGAACACTGAAGTAGCCCAATGTGATAACTGTACCCTAGGAGTAGTAAAAAAGAGAAATCAAGGTTGAACCATCAGGTCTCAGGAGCTCAGAGGAATGACCCTAGCTGCCTGTAGCTCGTACCCCTGGGAGGATGCTGTCCAGCTGGTCTCACTACTACTGAAAGGGATATGATGCGGCTGAGTGGGGGGTGGAGGAGTGACAAAAGAAGCTCAAGGCTGAGATCAATTGCTGTTTCTGGGGCACAGGGCTGCTAGTTATTCTTGAGGTAACAATGACAAAAACTGCAAGCAAACAGAAAGGAGGATGTCTTTTTCCCACTTCTCCTGTCTTCCGGTCTCCCTCTAATGCCCTTTATTGGTGGACTCTAGTGAGACGCCATCTGGCATAGGAAAAAAAATGTAGTTTGCCGGATCTGAGCCATAGGATCACAGAGGAAAGTATAGATGGGTGAATTTGAAGTTAAGATAGCTCAAAAAAAATTGTTTAATAGCCAGTACCATATCAACATTTGCTTGTGCTAAATCAGTAAAAATGTCCGAAATTAGACCCAAATTAATGCTACTTTATATGCTTTTACACTGTTAGGTTCTTTTGAAAAGAATCTCAGGACAAAGTGTTGTATCAGTTTTCTGTTATACTATGATTATTGTTAGTGTCTTTTTCAGGGATAAGGAGTACCTTTACTGCAGCTCACACTTGTACTTGCTACAAAATCATAAACAAGGGCAGATTTGGAGATCTGCATAACTAAGGTAGACCCTCCCCAGCATTAGGTCCCCACTATCAGGCACAAAATGGCATAGACTAAGTAGAACTAGCAATGATCCAGTCTTCTCCCTATCTCCATATCCTACGCTTTGCCTAATGTGGCCATAGCATGGGCCACATTTCCAATTTTCTGTTCTAAGAGGACAAACCACCACTGTCATTGAAAAACCACTCCTTTTCTTTGTTCCCTCTTTCTTATCTCAACTCAAGCTCCCTCACCCAGCCCAATCACCTCTTGTTTTCTAACGCAAATAGATGACAAAACATAGCTCGGTATTCAGCATTTCACCTAATAGATTTTTGAATATTGAAGGATCTTTGTTGAACATTTATAGAACATTGAGCATGAACATTTTCTAATTTTTGAACCTTAGGACCATAAATGTTCCATCTGAAAGGGGTGATTTCTTCAAGTCTTATGTTCTTTAGTTATTGAAGTTAACATTCTCTACCACAATTACCTTTTATTATTAACATGAAGATACCAAGTTCATGATATTTCACATAATTTAATATTTGTTTTTTAATATATTAGATTAGAATAAGCTTTTCTACATCTGCATATATTAATCATATATAGCATTCTGTCAGTTATACAACACAAAAACTTTGATAGGTGAACATTAAATGGCAGTGTACTTATTAATAACTCAACATTAACAAGATCATAATCAAGTATATTCATTTAATGGGAGAGTCTAGTATTTCCTGATAATCCTGCCTTCTTAAATTCCTCCAGTAAAGTTTATAGCCAGCAAGGACAAAAACACTAATCATAATGATTATCCCTCCAAAGACATCATAGACACTAGGAAATATATGTAACACTAGAAGCTGCAAGACCATAGCTACCACAATCTCCAGATGTTGTACTGTGCTGACCAAAGCTGGATGGAATTTGTCCAAGGCATAATATACTCCTAAGAATGCTGCAGTAGAACAAACGCATATAGCAATGAGATAACTCCAGGTTTCTCCATCTAATGGGATGATGGGTTCTTGAAGAACAAACATAGTAGATACTCCCCAGACTGTCCCAGTCCAACCAAAGGTAAACAGTGCAGTCCACATGCTGATCTTCTCCTTAATGGATCTGTATACTATCATGGAAAGAGCAGTGGTCAGTCCAGCCATCACAGTCATAGTGTACCCAAAGGCTTCTTTCCAGGCATTTAACAAAGAATTGTCTTCATCAACAATGTTGGGGATCATGACAAGACAAACACCTAAGATGCTGCAAACAACTGTAGCCATGTCAACATAAGCCATTTTCTCATCTACAAGTAAAAAAGCCAAAATGGCACTAAAGACTGTGGTTGTGGCTCTCCACATAGTGGTCCCATTGCTGGGAGGAACTATTGAAAATGATGTATAAGCACAGGTGATAGAGATGACATTGCATACACCATAGAAGAAGAGTCGCAATCTGTATCCACTGGGTCCAAAGGGGGCCTCCTGGTAGTAACACACAACTAACACAGATAAGACCTGCAAAACAGAACGGATAAAAATCAGTTCTAGAGATGGAACTTTAGAACGATCAGAAACAAGCCTAGTGATAAGAGCTACACATCCATGAGCCAAAGCAGATCCAAACAGCACTATCCACATTTTTCTGGATTGAAAAATATTTTTTTCTGCAAAGCTTTGGAATTGTCCAATCTCATTGGTCATGGGGTCTTCTGTTAGTGGAGGTCGAGTATCCGTTGTTCCAAAGAAAGTTCTTCCTTTTCTTTTCATTTCACTCAGCAGGCCTTTCTTTGGATTTTCTTCCATAAAATTTCCATAGTCTTCATTGATTTCTTCATATCCATCATCCCCAGGCTGAGGATAATGAGAAGTATATTTCACCATCACCGTGTTGGGATGTATTTTCACCCGTTTTTTAACTGGATATTTTTTGGAGGGAGATGTATCCATTTCTTCAGATAATCAATTCTATTTAAGAAGGAAAAAAAGACAAATGTATTTGTTCAATCAGATGAAATATAGTTCTAATTTCTATTATAATCATATGTACTAATTTAAAAATAGAAAGTAGAGGTTGTAACAAGAGTTTTTAAAAAGTAATAGGAAGAGATGATCTGGTAATATGCCTTATCAGATGTATGTGGCCCAATGGAATTGTCTATCCTTTTTTCACTCTCATCTTGCTTCTGTCCCATTTCTCATTCTGCTTTTTCTTTGTCTCCTTCAGCTCTATTTCCTTTCTTTACATCACAAACAACTGACATTTTTCCATTTTTTCATTCCTACCTCTCTACCCATCCGGGAAGAAAAACAGAAAAATAAATAACAATTTAGATCAAACCTTTCCTTCTCATTGTGTCCATTTGTCTATATTATAAACTCTAAGTGGATAAGTCCAAATTATTTTGCATAATCACTTCTGTATGATACCAAAACTTGCCTCATATTACAAATTATAGTGATTTTTTAAAAACATTTATTCTGGCTTCCCATACATCTTCAGATATATAGATACACTGAAATTAGAAAATAAGGTGGATTTAGTGACATTCATGCATTGTTGCTATGTACAGATTTTCTTATGAGCAATTGGGCAATATGTGTAAGATTTTAACTGAAACTACCCTTTAATTCAGCAGTATCATATCTAAGATTTTACCCTAAAGAGATGATCACAAGATGCTTTTTACTTTACGTGTTTTAAGAAAGGAAAAAATAAGAATACATACCTGTATTTGCATATATAACATAAAAAGTATAACATAAAGTAATTATGGAAAGATACAAAGGTAACTCATAATCATTGGAGTGGGACAGGGAACAAGAATGGAAGAAAATATTTTTACTCTATACTTTTTAATGTATTTTTTGAATCATGATAATTGTTTAAAACTTAAATTACAAACTAAAAAAAAGTTAATCTGTTATTGATAAAAAGAGAGCATACACAAAAGTGTGGGAAAAATGTATGAATGGGAGAGTTCATTGTAGCTTACTAGAATGACCCTTCATACAATGGAATACTATGCTATGCATCCATTCAAAATGACAACACAGGGGCAGGAGGGTGTAGCTGTGTAGTAGAGCACATGCTTAGCATGCACGAAGTCCTGGGTTCAATCCCTAGTCCCTCCATTTAAAAAAAAAAAAGTAAATAAATAAACCTGATTACCTCCTGCCAAAACAAAAGCAAAAGTAAATAAATAAATAAATAAATAAATAAATAAATAAATAAATAAATAAATAAATAAGGGGGGAAGGGGGGTGGGAGGGGATAAAGTGAGAGTTAGAGATTTGCAGATACTAACTGATATATATAGAATAGATAAACAAGTTTATGCTGTATGGCACAGGGAACTATATTCAATACCTTGTAGTAACTTATGGAGAAAAATATGCAAACGAATATATGTATGTTCATGTATAACTGAAGCATTGTGCTGTACAACAGAAATTGACACAACATTGTAAACTGACTATACTTCAATAAATATATATATATTTATATATATATATAGTATATATATATATATATATATATAGTAACACAGATCTTTATTGACATAGAAAGATGTCCATGACATATAGCTGAGTGGGAAAAATGTTAAGGTTGTTGTAAGAATTAAATGAAATAATGCATATAAAGGATTTGCCACAGTGCTGGCATATAGTAAACTTTCAGTGAATATTAATAACTCCAGCTTCTTTTCACCTATAATTAACTCTTTTGAAACACTGGGTGTCTTCTACAATGTTACTCTTTCTTTGAGATCTGTATTTATTCATTCAGTTCTCTTTAGTTTTCTCCTCTCTCCCCAAGAAAAATTTCTAATTTCCTTCCCAATGATTTCTCCCCTCCCCCCTAAAAAATTAAAATAAAAAAAAAAAGAGGAAACTTTTTTTTTGGTCCTCATAACATATTTCCCGTTCCTTGCCAAGAACTCACCAGTTCCAGGATCTTAAACCATGGTCCAGAAATCAAATCCCATTTTTGTTCTTTAATACCATCTGGGTAAGCCAACTGTTCCATGCCTGTTTACTCCTTTCTCTTCTAAATGACACCACCTTCAGTTTGAAGAATCATTTGAAAAAACACCACCTGTGCCTCCAAGCCTTTCAGATCCTAGCCTGTACCTCCCACTTGTAGTCCTTTATGCATCTTGTATCAGGCTAATCTGGATGCTCCCTTTTTTAAACTTTTATCAGGATATTTTCCCTTCACATCATGACCTTACCTTCACTAATAGTCTTGATCTTCCAAATAGATTTTCCTTCCCTAATTTCCTCACCTATGTTTGAAATACCACCATTTTTCTAGTTCCCCAAGCTAGAAACCAAGAAATACTCTGAATTAGCCTTTTTGCCATCACACTTTCATTTAGTCATCAATCTTACTGTTTTTGTCTTTGAAATATTTCTCAGAGTTTTCATTTCTCCTCCAATTCCATTTTACCTTTGTGATTCTGGATCGAGTTTTTGTGAATTCCCATCTAGAATATTGCAACAGCATCCTAACTAGCCCCCTTGAATCCCAGTTCTTCTCCCCTAAAATCCAACTATACATACCACTATACACACACACACACACACACACACACACACACACAACCACTGTCACTTAATGCCTTTAAAAGATTCAAAACAAAACAAAAAATTCCCTCAAGCTTTCCCCACCCAAGAACCTACAAGATTTCCTATTGACAACTTCATTGAATCTCAACTCCTCTGCCTAGCTCTGAAGACCTTTCCTAGTCTAGCCCATATCAATACTTAGCTCCTTAACACACATACTTTGTTCTGATCAATCCAGTCTCCTCCCTGTCCCCACTCTTCACATGTACATATCACTTCTCTAAGCCTTTATTCTCACTAGCTTACCCTCTGCTCCAACTTTCTAAACATTTCTCATCTTTTACGAAGGCCCAGTCCAAATTCTGCCTTTTAGAAACAAGCCTTCCCTGACCACTCTAGCCACTTATTTTTTTCTTCCTTGTTTAACATCTGTAGTAGTTCTAATGTTTGTAATCTCATCGTTTTATTACTTAGTTGTCTCAACTCAGTGGAATTTTGTCTCCAGTCATTGTACTCAAATTTGTGGTTAAATTTCCTTTCCTCAGTGGTCAGCAAGTATAACGACATTTCAGTTAGATCCCATAACTTCCAATTTGCTGTTCATCATTAAACTTGTGTCTTATATACATTCACAGCTTTCCCCTTCCTACTGCAGACCAGATTTGTAGCCCCGGGGGCATGAATAGGGAGAGGCTATAGTCTGCTGTATTATTCCTTCTCCCTTTCCCTTCTTTTGGAGTCCGTGGGAGGGCAATATGGTCTGCCTTTGGGACATCTCCATCTCCTTCTACAAGGCTCCAGCTCCCCTGATGTGTTGGCACAGGGAGGACAGAAAAGGAAAGGACACATATCTCATATATTGGCTGTTGTTGTATGATGGGCTTTTGATGTATACATAAACTTGGCTAAGCTGAACTACATTTCTCAGTTATTTGATCAAACACTAATCTAGGTGTTGTTATGAAGGTATTTTGCAGATATGATAAAACTCTAATCAGCTAAGTTAATAAAAGAAAGACTATCCTGGGTGGGCCTGACCTAAACAAGTAAGCCCTTTAAAAAAGAGCTTTAGGCCTTCTTCCTTCAGCTCAGAGATTCCAAACAGTTCATGCCATTGGGATTCCAACCTGCTCATTACCTTCCTTTCCTTACTGCCTGTAGACAAGAAGCTTCATCCTGTGCTCATGGGTTACAACATGATATAAGATCTTTCCTTTCTGTCTGCCCACAGACTTCAGACTTCCTTATCCAGCCCCCACAATTACATTTAATAAATCTACTGGTTCTGTATCTCAGGTTGAATGCTGACTTTAACACATGGTGAAATTCTCTTTGATTGTTGTCTTTATTTCTCTGCTAACTCTGATAGGCCACTGATACTCTCTAGGTTGCAGGCATCCAAATGCAGGCTATCTTGCATAAATTTTGTAGAGTCTCCCCAGTGCACAAGTCCCTGATGTAGGAGAGTCTCCTGCCCTGGGGCTATAGCCCACAGATTTTTGCTGCTTGGGTCCTATTGCCTGGGGGGCAGCTCTCTTGGTTGGGCACCAACAGTATTCACTTGACCCTGGGAAAGTCACAGATCCTTACCACTTCAATGAGTGCATAAGCCACTCACTGCTGGCCCCTTCTCTCCAATTTTATTTCTCTTTGTTCAAGCAAGCAAAGAGCAAATGTACTGTCTAAGCAGACTTCCAATTGGAGAATAAGAAAGCACAACCAGTCATTGTAAATAATGATCTGATAACGTTCACCCTCAGTTGGCTTTAAGGGGGAACATCCTCCTCCCCTCCCCATTAGGAAAAAGCACAACTGTATCAATCTGAAATGCTGGACACAAATGGATTAAAAGGATGCAGTTTGGTGACTGCTGGAACAATGGGCACAATTTAGTGTGGCAAGACTGAAAGCAGTATTTGTATCCAAAAGAGATACTGTTTCCTAAACTATATCCCACAACATAAGGCCCAAGATCACTTTTCTCCTAAGGCTGAGAAAATTAACACTGCCATCCCTACTGTCTTGGTAGGAATCCTTAGGGCAGTCCTCTTATGGTGCCTAAGGCTAATGCCATTTGGTAATAGTGGTAATAAGACTTTCTTTAGTTACCAGACTGATCCCTAAAGTGGTAAACAAAACAAAACAAAAAAAGTCTTAGATATAAAGCTGACTAATGCAACTTGATTATAATATAGTGGTTTAAATGTAGATATTGATGTGATTTTTGACATTCATGAATCAGATTACTAAACATCAAGAACTAATCGGTTACTACCTGAGCAGCCTAGTCCTGAGATACTTTATTACCCCAATGTGCTTGGACAGCCTTTCTCCTGAATAAAAATGAAAAGACTACACCTAACTTGTCACCTGAAAGGGAAGACACAACAACCATCTTTCCAGGATATTGAGAAACATCAGGACATGCATAGGATCTGTGCTGTTCAACATACCTCCTGAGACCTACCAAGAGAAGCCATTCACACTTCCAAACTGATGAAAAGGGGCCCATATTGTGAGGCCCCAAAAGCTGTGAGTATGATTCTACCCATCCTTATGATGAACCCTGCCTGGCAGAAACTTCAGCATCCCTCTTGGAATAAGGATTCTTCTCTCTCTTCCCCACTACAACTCAAGAGGATCAGGAGGACTAGAGGAAGCATTTAAGTTTGCTTATAGTTTACTAATACTCTTTAGGTCTGTATCTTTGTGTAAAGGCCCGCTGCTTTAGAGGAAAAAGAACCTGCTTCTAAGCTCCAACCTCTGGAACTAGAAAATTCGTTCTTATATAAATGAATAAAGTAGAGTTTGAAAGACAAGAATAATGATAATAAGTGAGAAATAACAGAGTAGAAGGTAAAAAGAACACACCCTTTCTTAAATCAGTCACACTTAGGAAATCAGGGACTTGTGAAGAAGTATGTGTTTGCCCTTCTTAGAAGGTATGATAATATTCATGTTGCATGTAAGTGGCAGATGATCAAAATGAACCAAGTCTATAATCAAATCATGAAACTGAACAGTTTTATGAAGACGTAAAAGAAGGGCTATAAGAAAAGTTAATCGTGTAAGATTTCAAATACTCAGATTATAAAGGAACCACCATGGGTAAATTCAACCCAAGGGAAGAAAAGAGAAGACTTACAATTCAACCAAAGGAAAGAAAAGAGAAGAATTACAAACCAACTGAATCTCTATAAAAATATAAAAAGAAAATACGTAATGAAAAAGAATATGAAAAGGAATATATGCATGTATATGTACGACTGAAACATTATGCTGTACACCAGAAATTGACACAACATTGTAAACTGACTATACTTCAATAAGATATGTTAAAATTAATAATAATAATTTTTAAAATATAAGAAGAAATTTCAGAGCAACCTGGACAGAATCATTCTAAGTCAGATATATTACTTAGGACAGATATACCATATGTAGTGGCAGAAATTGCAATTAAACTAGCACTCATATTGCATCAGATTATTGCTTGACAAACAATCCATCTACATCTCTCTTAGGAAAACAGAAAATAAGGCACATAATCAGTCCCTCCTTTGTAACACTTAGATTAAAGCATCCTTGCAATAGCTACCATAAAGAGACTAAGACAAGATCTTGATTTAGCCAGAGATCATGACAACATTTTCAGCCCTAATGGAAACAATCAGAATTAGTATAAAAGCAAGAATGGGACAACAAATAGAAAAAAGAAAGGCAAAACTAATGGCTCTAAAATCCAGAGAAAACAAAGGGAAATATGAAAGAAGTCAGTAAAAACAATACTATAAACAGCCAGACATATTCCCCTTCACATGTGTACAGATAATGTGCTAAGAAAAATACAGGTCAACTCAGCTTTGAGAGAAAGTGAAATCTTAGGAGGTTTTAGAGTTGAGGAGCATTGGGGAAGGGTGGAATACTAAAAATTTGGAGAAAGCTAATGATCTACCTCACTCTGAACTGAGAGAACTTAAAAGGTAAAGGAAGGTACTCACTTTAGGAAACTAATTCAGTATATATCATTGAACACTCTATGTGAAGGGTACCAAGTAGGCCACATGGAGCAGGTCAGTAGGTTCTACTGTTGAACAGAATTTGTTCCAAAGTTTAGTCCAGAATTTTGTTACATAGTATCCCAAATTCGTGTCTCCTCCTTGCTCTTCTCTCACTCTTTCCTCTTCCCAGTCCCCTCCCTCTTTCCCCATCTTACCTTCTCAACTTTATTCCTGTCCCCTACAGACACAGCCCTGTCTGACACCCCAGCCCAGAAGTAACTACCACTTATCCATGTGAATGGTCTCAGGAAAAATGATATTTATTTTGTTGACTTAAATGACAAAGCATTAATACTGTCAGAATCATATTCTGCTTTCATAATAGAATAAACTATTTTCATTTTCCTGAAATCGTAAGTTTTCTGACAGGAAATAGGAGTGATGATGACAAAATATCTGTTCAGAAAGTAGGAGAAAAGCCTCAGTCATGTGACCACCCCTGCCACTAGAACTCCAACCTAAAAACTAGCCTCCTGCCATCCAAACCAAAATGTACACATGTCACCCCTCTGAACCTTTTCCCTGTGCCATTTGGTACTTAGCCTCTGCCTCTTTTCATTATTTTATTCTCTTCATGTATGACATGGTGAAGTTTTAAAAAAGTAGTGGTTCCTCAGTGTGTGTTTGAAGGAAGAAAAGCAACCTAAGTGCCCCAACAGATGAATGGGTAAAGAGCATGTGGTATATCCATAAAATTGAGTATTATTCATCCATAAAAAGGAATGAAGGTCCAATACATACTACAACATGGATAAACCTTGGGGACATTATGTTAACTGAAATAAGCCAGAAACAAAAGGACAAATATTGTATGATTGCACTCATATGCAGTATTTAGAATAGGCAAATTCATAAAAAGAAAAAACAGATTAGAAGTTACCAGGGGCTTGGGTAAGGGGGAATGGGGAATTATGGCTACAGAGTTTCTGTTTGGGGTAATGAAAAAGTTGGAAATAAATAGTGGTGATGGTTGTGTGATGTGAATGTAATTAATGCCATTGAATTGAACATTTAAAAATATGTTAATATGATAAGTTTTGGGTTATTTGTATTTTACCACAATTTTTAAAAATAGGAAAAAAAAATAAAAGAAAGGGGGAAAAAGGAGTGATTCCTCCATTGTGGGTTAGGGAAGTGGGGATGGCAATGCTAGGCATTGGTATTTTTAAAAACCTCCCATTAATCCTAATGTATAATTTTATTGTGCAAGAATCACTTGACTAGATTATCTAAAGACATTTCTGGCTTTAAGATTTAATGAATCTATGACTGCTGCATTAATTAATTAAGACAGAGAGTGACACAAGAATTGAAATTTTTTTAAACTTGGATACTGAACCCAGACTGTCTGAATTTGAATCTTAGCTATAGAACTTATTAAATGTGTGAACTGGGGTGGGGAGGATGTACCTCAGTGGTAGAGTGCAAGCTTAGCATGCACAAGGTCCTGGGTTCAATCTCCAGTACCTTCATTAACAAATAAATAAATAAACCTAATTACCCCCCCAAATTTTTTTAATTAATTAAAAAAATTATAAACTCGGGCAATTTATTTAACCTCTTTGCCTATTTCCTCTTCTGTAAAATTTCAATAATAATAGTATTACCCCATCGGATAGAATAAAAATATTAAGTCAGTTAATATATACAAAACACTTAGTATCTGGCACTTAGCAAGTGCTCAATAAACTTTAATTCTTTATTCACATAATTCTGTCTGCCTGGAATGACCTATTCCTCCCCCTTTCTGTCCTTGTCTACCTGTAGGCTTCACATCAGTGCTTCAGTAGTGTTCCCTCAGGTGTTACTTCCTCCTATGCAAAGTCTTCCCTGGCCTCTCAAATCTTTGTGCCCCATTGTCCCTGCATTCATTTGTTTATATCCTGTCTTTCTCACCAGACTGTACACATCTTGAAAGCAGACTTTCCCACCATTATATGCTTGGCCCCTAACACAGTGTCTGGCACATAGTGGCACTCAGTTTTGTTGGATGGAATGGAATGGACTTGAAAAGCAAGAAGAGGGAGACATGGAATGATGTTGACTACTGACATCTCCATAGGATCTTATAGGCCCATATATCCATATTTGCTCTCAGCATCATTGCTTAATCAGTGGTAGACTTAGGTAACCAAAAACCTGTAGTTTCCCTTGATCATTCAAACTACAGAAATATTCAGAAGAACTCTCTCTATCCTCTGCCTTTAACCTCTTTATTAGTCAGATTTCTCCAGAGAAACAGAATTAATAGGATGTAATTACATATGTACATATATAGACACACACACATCTATAGAAAGAGGATAATTTTAAGGAATTGGCTCATGCAATTATGCAGTCTGTCACAACCAAAATCTTCAGAGTAGACCAGCAGGCTGTAGACCCAGGGCAGATTTGCAGTTCAAGTCCAAAGGCAGTCTGCTGGCAGAATTCCTTATTTTCAGGGAATGTCAGTTTTTCCTGGTAAGACCTTCAACTGATTGGATGGGGCCCACCCCCATTTTGGAGGGCAATCTCCTTTACTTAGATACACTGATTTAAATGTAAATCTCATCCAAAACACCCTCACAGAAACATCAGCATAATCTTTGACCAGCCAAGTTGACACATAAAATTAACAATCACAGCATCATCTTCTGCTTGTCCTCCACAGGCACAGAAGTTCTGGCTATTCCAAATTGCAGAAAATTCTTTGAATATGTCATGCTCTTTCTGGGTTTTTACATATGCTGTTCCTTTATATAATACTCTTTTTCTGCTTTTTCACTTGGTAAATTCCTGCTCACTTTTCAAGGCCCAGATTAAATATTACCTTCTCTGGAAAACTTCCCTAGGCCTACCTCCCACCCCTGTCTGTGTTAGATGCCCACCTCAGTGCTTCAATCATAGAATTATTGCATTGAATTACAACTGTTTTTTTTTTCTTTCCCTCCTGCTAGATCTGTGAGAGTTTTAACCCAGAGATATTAAAATTAGATATTACTAATTTTTATATTTGAGCATCTAGCACAGTGCTTGGCAGGAGATGGGTGTTCAATAAGTGTTTGCTGAATGAATGAATGGACTATTTTTTTATGAAGCAAATTTTGTTAAGAATAAAATATAAGTAATATAAATAAATGAATTTAAACAGCTAGTTTAAATAAAAATGGGAGCCTTAGCCATTAAAATACTTTAGAGTCCTTAATAATACTTCAAGACTAGTAAAACATTAGGATGTGCAGTTTGGCTATAGAAAGGATTTGTGTATTTAGCTTCTCTGTCTCTGGCTCTGTTTATGTTGCTAGGTCTCTCATATTTTCTTTAATATTAAATTCCTCAGGCATAACTGGAGCTGTTTCTTAAATAATGTGTATCTGCTTTTCTTAATTAAATCATTACCAGCCATTTAGGAAGGATATCTTTCAACAAGACCAGGCTGAACTTCAGTTGCTATTTCCCTGCTTCCCAGAGCACGTCTCACAGTTTGGCCCAATCAGGTTCAGTCCCACCTGAGTTCCTCATCAGGCTTCCCTGGGCTTGCTTAGGACAAGCTTATGCTCAGGAGCTATTTACTACCAGCAGATCTTTAGAGAAAAATTAATTTTTGTTTATTCTTATTACAAAAGCAATATATGTTTATTGTAGAATATTGAGAAATGTGAGAAGGCAAAGAAAACAAAACCACTCATAATCCTTCCTACCACCCAGAGATAACTATGGACCCTTCTAGGCATTTTTCTGTTTGTGAACATTTTCCCCCCAAAAGTGGTATCAAACACTATATCCTCTTTTATAACTTCCCCTTTACTTACCAATACATTATAAACATTTTTCCATGTTATTAAATATTGTACAACATCATTTTTAATGGATAGTTAATATGGATTCAATAATGGGCTTTGAACACAACAGGTCAATCATTAACTTCAGCTTTCTGAGAGCTGAAAGGCAAGTATGTTGGCCAACTGCCTCTTTACTTTATGCAGGGATAGATCCATAAACCATCACAGGAAAAGCCATGTATGTGAAAAGACACAGATAACAATGTTGAAGTTTTCTCAATGAATATAAGTGAAGAAATGGATTTTGATAGCCAGGAGAAGATAGTGAAAGAATAAATAGGAGATAAGTCAAAAGGATTCATGTTTCCCTCTTTGTTCTCTGTTAAAATGTCATCTAGAGAGAAACTAGCTGAGCCTAATAGTGAAATAAAGTATGTCTTCATTTATTGTTCTGTATGTTTATTTAGGATCAATACACTGGTTTTGAAAGGACTTGAGGCAACCATTCAATTAGAGTTAAAGGTAAAATGAAACCACAGGAAATAACAAGCACAGATGCTTCCAAGCACCTGGGAAGTACTCTTTTGGATTGTTTGGTTTTAAATATGGCTGTAGATTCTCTAATTATAAGGATATCTATGTTTATTTAGCCTCTTTTATAGCAGACATGCACTAAGAACTTTATTTTATCATTTAAAGGTCAAAACAACTCTATGAAGTAGATAATATAATCTCCATTTTATAGATGAGGAAATAGGTTCTGAGAGGTTGGGTAACTTGCCAGTTCGTGGGTGACATAACTAGTTAATGGTAGGAACAAGATTCAGATCCAGGTCTGCCATCCCAAGCCCTTTCTTCTATACTGCTCTGCAAAGTAACCATCCATGGTAGGCAGAATAATGCCCCCCATTCCCAGCAAGATACCCACATCCTAATTCCCACACCACTATCTTATATGACAAAGGGGAATTAAGGTTGCAGACGGAATTAAGGCTGTTAATCAACTGACCTTAAAATAGGGAGGCTATCCTGGATTATGTGTTTGGGCCCAGTGTAATCAAAAGGGTCCTTAAAAGTGGAAGACAGAGACAGAAAAGTCAGAGGAGATGTGACAACAGAAGCAAAGTCAGAGTGATGAAATATGCAGACTCAGCCTGCAGTTGCTTGCACTGAAGACAGAAGGGAGTTATATGCCAAGGAATGTGAGCAGCCTCTTGAAGATAGAAAATGCAAGGAAATAGATCCTTCCCTAGAACACCCAGAAAGGAGCACACCCTGCCAACAACTTGGTTTTAGCCCAGGGTTACCTGAACTGGACCTCTGACTTATAAAACTGCAAGATAATAAATTCATGTTGTTTTAAGCCACCAAGTTTGTGGTAATTTGTTACAGCAGCAAACAGAAAATTCATATACCATCATTCTGTGAATGTCTAAAGATCAGATATGTATTCTTAGATAGAAGACCTACACACTTAGTACAGGTGTGGAAAAGAACTGCCTGCATGTAAATCCATGATGTTCCCTAGAAAAGAATTTTTGATCTTCTGAAGATCTAAAGATGTGTTGGATGAGACTGCAAAGTTCTGAGTCAAGTGACATGAACAGGATTATTTTAGCCTGAGATAGAAAATGTTTGCTGGCTTGTTTGCCCCTGTGATACTCTGAAACATCTGCTTTCAAGAACCACATCCTCATGGATCATCTAAAAAAAGTGAATTATAAAACACCTCTCAAGGGTTGAGTAAACTGTCCTGTTGGATGTAGTTATTAAACATTGAATCAAACTTTGGTTGGATGCCACCAAATAGGACTTTGGATTAACAACCAGTGCTGGACAACAGGTCTAACTAATTCTTGAGGCAGCAGACCTGAATTTGAATTCTATCTCCTATCATTTCCTGCCTGTGCATATATCACATAACCTTTCTAAACCTCAGTTTCTTCATCTGTGAGATGGGCTGATATTGCCACCCTGGAAAGGTCATTAATAAGGACTTAATGAAAAGATAGATCAAAAGCATCTAGAACAATCATTGGCACATAATAAGTGCTCACTAAATACTAGCTTGCTTTCTTCATGTTAGTCAAATACTGTGAAGATTCTGTTACTAGCATAGAAAAAATGCTTATTTTCCTCTCTGCTCTGTTTATATAGCAAGAAGGCTTACATGCAGTTTATGAATTGCTAAATTAGGAATTTTTTTAAAGGATAAGCCATGCATTCTCAGAAATGTGCCTAGAGGCCCAGATTGAAATTTGCTCCTCCAGTCCTTCCACTGATTTTAGACTTTTGATTCCTTGTATTATATCTCTTTCTGATTGAAAGAGCTAGCGTGATTTTTGTTATCTGTAACTAAACCCTGTCAGATATGGAGATGCACTGTGTATTACACTGTGTAATATGTAAAGATGAATCCCATCAGTCAAGGAACCTTTCCTGCCTATTTTGCTTTTAACTATTATTTTAATAGAAATGCCAATAAAGCATTAATATTTTGAAATTTACAGAAGAGTATTCATTCACACATAGTGCCAGTTTTATGAATCAAAGACTGAAGATAATGTTGGTGATCCCTTCCAATAGCCTTAAATTGCTATAAACTCTCTTCATGAGACAGGATGGTGTGCAACAGTAATTCTTAGGAGACAGTTTGCCTACATTTTGTTCCTCATGTAATTATTGTTTTGGGAAAATAACCTACAATTTATCAAGAAATCTAGAAGAGATTTTGGAAAGAAGCAGCCTGGATTGGTTGGTAGTCTGGGGCAATAATAATATAAGATTTTCATAAAGATTGGTAGATGGCACTTTGAGCTCATATATGTCAATTGCGTTAAACAAGAACTTGGGACTGCTGATCAGGACAGAATCTGAATAATTCCCTCAAGCCATCTTCTGCCAGAAAACTTTAAATTTTATGTGATTACTTAGATAGTTCTCTGGAAATGCAATTATCAAGACAAACTTGTTATCTTATAATAACTTACTTACACATTCTTTCCACTCTGCCAACCACTTCTACTCATATCTTCATATAGGCCCAGCTAGCAAATTTCAGGCCAAGGGATAAGTATTAAATTTCACTCAGACCTCTGATTTTTTAAAGTGCTCTTTCTGAGAAAACTTGAAGCCACAGAGAAGTCAGGAGCCATCATAGTTTGACTCCACCTCCTCCCACATCCATGCTAGGCAGGACTTGTCAGCACATCTCAAGTTTTCTGGATTGTGCACAGCTCGAGATGGCTCCTTTAATCTGTTATGTCCACTCCCTCAACAGATCCAGGCACCATCTTAAGGGAGCTTGCCAAATCACATCCTCCTCTGTGGCCTGTGAGTTCCATGAAGGCAGGAGAGTTCTCATTCATATCTGTGTTCCTAGCACACAGAGTACATTTAACAAATGTTGATTGAACAAAAATACAGTTCTGAACTGCCTAGGCAAAACATTTTCTGACATAAATTGTAGCAATATTTTCTTAGATCAATCTCCCAAGGCAAAATAATTAAAAGCAAAAATAAACAAATGAGACCTAATCAAACCTAAAAGCTTTTGCACAGAAAGGAAACCATCAACAAAACAAAAAGACAACCTATGGAACAGGAGAAAATATTTACAAACAATGTAACTGACATGGGGTTAATACCCAAAATTTACAAACAGCTCTTATCAATATCAAACCCAATTCATACCAATATCATATCAATATCAGCTGATAGCAATATCAACTCAATATCAAAAAAGCAAACAATCCAAACAAAAAAACAAGACCTAAACAGACATTTCTCCAAAGAAGACATACAGATGGCCAACAAGTACATGAAAAGATGTTCAACATCACTAATTATTAGAGAAATGCAAATCAAAACCACAATGAGGTATCACCTCACACTGGTCAGAATGGCTATCATCAAAAAGTCTACGAATAATAAATGCTGGAGAGGGTGTGGAGAAAAAGGAACACTCCTACACTATCGGTGGGAATGTCGTTTGGTGCAGCCATTATGGAAAACAGTATGGAGATTCCTTAAAAAAACAAAAACAGGCTTAATCTATGATCCAGCAATCCCACTCTTGGGTATATATTCAGAAAAAATCAAAAACTCTTAATTCAAAATGCTATGTGCACCCCAGTGTTCATAGCAGCACTATATATAATAGCCAAGACATAGAAACAACCCAAGTGCCCAACAACAGATGACTGGTTTAAGAAGATGTGAGATATATATGTGTGTGTATATATATATATATATATATACACACACACATATACGTACACATACACACACACACATTTCTTCTGGGTATATATATACCATTATATATATGTAATGGAATATTACTCAGCCATAAAAAGGATGAAATATTGCTGTTTACAGCAACATGGATAGACCTAGGGAATACCATACTAAGTAAAGTAAGTCAGGCAAAGAAAGACAAATATTATATGATATCACTTACATGTGGAATCTAAAAATTAACACAAATGAATCTATATACAAAACAGTAACAGACTCACAGACATAGAATACAAACTTATGGTTACCAAAGGGGAAAGGGAGCAGGGGGAAGGGATAAATCAAGAGTATGGGATTAACAGATACAAACAACTATACATAAAATAGATAAGCAATAAGGATTTACTGTATAACATAGGGAACTATATTCAATATCTTATAATAACCTATAATGGAAAGTAATGTGAAAAATATATATAACTGAATCACTTTGCTATACATCTGAAACTAACACAATATTATAAATCAACTATACTTTAATTTTAAAAATGATTGTTTAATTACTTAGTACTTTTCATTTACACTAGCCAGAAGTGATTATCTTTCACATTTTAAATTTTTCAGAGTAAAAAAGATATAATTTAAGACTGGACTTTAAATTAGCTATAAACTTTTTCCCACATGATTTGTGGACATGATTGATGGTGGTTACTCTTAGGTATTTAGCCTTAAAGTGTTACATAGGGGGGTTCTTGAGGATGAATTCTGATCTTTACAGTCACATTACTGATTAGTAAGAAGCTTGATATTTGGCTCAAATACTTGTAGGTTATAAAATTCTTCACTCTATGAGCTTCCTGCTCTCGAGAAAAAATAATTTACTCTGAGAGTCTGAGGGACAGCAGTTTGTTAATTCTGGAATTTGATCTTGATGCTCTGACCCTCATAGTCCAGCCCTTCACTAGGGCTCACTTTTGTATTACTGTAGCAAAAGGTAACTTTTGTTTCTATAGCCAATGACTACATCTCCCAACCCTGCCAACAATCCCTCAAATGCATCTTCTTACTTTGAAGAATCAGGGAAGGAATGTGGATGAATCAGTCTAAATCCATCATCATCACTGTACTTTGCTTGTGACAGGTCAGTGGTGACATCCTGTGTGGATGTGGATCACCCCCTGCAGTGCTGACAGATGCACAGCAGCACCAGAACTAGATGACAGCTCATTCACTCCAGGCGAGAAGAGGTTCGGGCACACTAGGCTGAATGATAAGCTCCTCAACACGTTAGCTAGCATCAGGGATATACTTAGGTGAGAAAGGATCCTTATTCTGGGCTGAACAGCAGAAGCTACCGAAGATAATGTGGGTCAAGGCTCCTTAGATGGGCTGAGATAAGCTGAAGCTGGGGATGTGGCTGACTGAGTTGGGGGTGAAGGCTGCTTAGTTGAACTATGAAAAGCAATGGATACCAGACTCCAGAATGGGCCAGGCTGGGAGAAACAAGGTAGAATGTGATCTAAGTGGGCTAAGCAGAATTGCACTACTCTGGGCTATGGGAGAAGGAGAGCGAGGCTGAAGATGTTGCTGGGCTGTGTCATTCTGGGTTACAGGGGAGGAGAAAATTACAGCTAAGGGACTTGGAGATGAGGTGAGGTAAGGAGAGAGATGATGGGATGGATATAGGGTAGGAGAGAAGCAGGAAGGAGAAGTAGAGAGATGCACCAAACAGGAGGCTTAGCCCAGGTTTGAGTTGGAGACTTAGCTGACAGTTCTAGGGCAGAAAGGTAGGGAAGAGATAGCCAGGGGGCTATCAGCTATGCAGGAGCTGCCAGGAGTCAACAGCTGGCTCGGGGAGGGACAAAGATTGAGAAAAAGGAAATAATTAAATTTTTAAGAGCAGAAGGTAAAAAAGAAAGGGGTGAAAAGGGGTAGGCAGGGATGAGAGTTATTGGTCTGACTGGAGCTGGGCTAAATATTCTATCTTGCCATCAGCTTGGAAACACTGGGTGTGTCAGTTGCTGTGTAGGCAAAATTGAAATGAGAAGCCTGTCTCCTCTATACTCAATAGCAAATGACTTTAGTAGAATCTAATGAACCATGCATACAAGGAAAGAAAAAGGTTAACTGAGGTTGAAAAAAAAAAGCCTTATGCGGCAGTTTTCAAACAAGCAGGTTGACTTGGCTTGTGTGACGGTGATGATGCCTGATTTGGAGCAGAGCAATTTGTGTTGTACCATTTTAAAAATCCATTCTGGCATACTGTGATGAATGTGCTGGCTGGCAGCTAAGAACCTGCTGGAATGCAAGAGTCTTTCACCATTTATAATCGACACTTCCCCTTCCAGGAAAGAGCCTTTCTAATCTCTGAAGTAGTGGACTTATCAATTTGCATAAAAAATGCCATTCTCAATGAACACATATTTATCATCTACCACTTACTTTCCTACTGTCTTAAACAAAAAAATCAGAATTAGTTTGCAGTAAATCAGCACCTTTAAATTCAGGGTGAATCTGTGAAGAGAGGCAGGGAGCCATCACTAGAAGGGGGAGGGGAAGGAATAAAATGATCCTTTTCTGTTTCCATGATCTTTTTTGTTTGCATCTAAGTGGTTAAATCACCAATTAGGTTAGATGCTAATTAAATGTAAAACAGACCACAGGAGTGTTCTGATATGCTTGTTAAAGTTGTACTTATTGGTTACTTATTCTTTACCGAATTCTCATAAGAGAAGATCAAATAGCTAAGCTGAATTCAAAGAAGCCTGCCAACCCCCCAGGTCTTGTACCAGTCCCTGAACAAAAAGGAACACCCAGGACCAACAGAGTCTACTCTCAAATCCCTCAAACACTAGATATACCACCTGCTCACATTTGCCCTATTCTTGCTGCTGTTTATCCATGAGAAAGCCAAGCCTGAAATCCCTCTTGAGGCCAAACTTATGGAAAAGCCAAACGAATTCGTTCAAAATTTTACACCCTTGATTTAATTTAATCATAACTGATTATACATACCTACACAGCACTCAATGAAATTACAACTCCATCACATCTCTCCATATATCACATTTCATTAGACTCAACTAACATAAAGCAATTGAAAGATGGTGACCAGACTAAACCATAAGTCAAATTTTGAATGAATCTTGACAACATCTGGTTGTTTAAGTGGCATACCTAGGTTTATTTAAATCATTCCACTTCTTTTACGTCTGTTAGAGAATACACACAAATATATAATGCTACTGCAAAGCTGAATAAAGAGTGTATAAAGTCCCGTCCTTGGCAGGGACATTATATATACAGGAAAAACACAGTGTGATCCATCTCATCAAGAGTTAATTTTACAGTAACATGAACCAGAATTTAAAATGTGTGAGCTTTTGACCCAGCAATGCCATTTCCAGGAATATCTCTTAAGGAGATCACTAGTAAAGTATATAAAGATGGCAAGCAAGGATATTCATCATGGCTTTCTTTATACAATAAAAACTTAGAATTAACCTACTTGTCTTTTATTGAGGGACCTGTTAAATAAAAATATCAATGCAATATTATGCAGTTATCCAAAAACATAATGTATATGTATGTATATTGACATAAAAAATCTTCAAGTCACATTGCTAAGTAAAAAGAAAGGTATAAAAGAGTATTCATGATATGACTCTACTTATATAAAACAATTTACATCTATACTTGTGGATGGTAAAATTTCAATCATTCAATATTTTCTTCTTTTTACTTTTTTGTTTAATTTCCCATGCATTTACTTCACAATCGGGGGCGGGGGTGGGAATCAAGCTATTTTCATCAGAGGAGAAAAATTATTACTCTGTATTTTCAGTCAAACCAGAAAAGTCAGCCAAGAAGCCAAAAGTAGCTTTTATATTTCTGTGCCTTCTGTTGAAAGGAAAACTGTCGATAAACACACTATATTAAAGACAGAAACTGGATGGATGATGTCTAGAACTTGAACCAAAACAGAGGTGAAATACTACATAAACGAACGAGGATACCTTTATTATACATAGAGTTTGAAAGAATTAATTTGTTGTGCACATACGATGCATGTATTACTATATTTTCATGACAAACAAAAAAATTAATGTGGATTCCAAATGGCAGCAAAAAATATAATTATCATTGGTTTTTCTTACAAAAGTTACCACTCTATAAATCTTCATGTTAATGTGGAAAAATCTGACCTGAACAGATGGACCTCGTGCTGTTTTCTAAAACACAGACAGATTTTTGATCTTCTGCACCAGGAAATGAAGACAGCACTAAAACAGCACACACGATCATCCATCTCCTAGAATCTCAATTTAAGAAACTGCTAATAAAAGCAATACTTCCCTCTTTAGAAATATAGTACAGTGATATGTTTCTCCCTTAATGGAATGAGCTCTTGATATAGTAACAAAACATAGTGGAGTATTTGTGACAATGGAGGTGCTGGCTGACTGATCACTAAACTGCACCAATCTCACTGTGGTTCTTGGCAGGTGGCAGCATTTGGCTGCCTCCATCCTTCATTCTCCAAGTTTCTCATGGAAGGCACAGTCCTGAGGGCTGCCACTCTGCCTGGTTAAATCTTCATCTTATTAGCCCAAGGGCCTCTTTTCCTTGAGTAGCTTCACAGGAGCAGTTTCACAATAGGTACCCTTGGGCTTGAAATCCCAATAAAGGACTCTAGGTCAAGTAATTAGAAACTTTAGTGGTTTGTTCCTGCTCTACCACTTTCTAGCTGTGTAATGTAAGGCTGTGAGAAGGCTGGTGGAGCCAGCAAGACTGCGAGTGTTCATGTAAAATAGTATTTTATAAACTGTTGTCCTCCAGAAAAAAGATATTAGTAATATGTTATAAATAATCAAGATCAAGTTCTTGGAAAGTCATTTTCATCCTTCATTAATTTAGGCAAAATGGTGATAATGAGATTATATAATATGTACATACATAAAAATATATGGCTTTATACAGTATATACATTGACATATATATATTTAATATAGGGTAACCATAGATCATATAATAATATATATAAAATTAAAGACCATGAGAGTTGAAAAACACTGTTCCTATGTATTTGCTCTGGGGTCACTAATTAATTCCCTCTTCCATATGACACTGTTTCAGTATCAGGAACTACTATTTTCTACCCTCCCCAGCCCAAACCTCCCACCATGAGTTTTCCCTTTTCCAAACTGAAAATCTCCTCTTTTTCAAATTATTCCATGTGTAATAATGGTTTTCAGTCTTCTCACCATCTTAACCACTCTTCTCTGAACACATACCAGTTTCTATGAACTCTCCTATTCAGGAGATCCTGTTTCTATGAGGGCAGCCTGAGATCACACCAGCTATTCTCGCAGCCTCACACATTTATTTTTATTCGTTCATTCAGTCAATATTTACTGAGTACTTATAATGTAGAAGGCACTGTGCTAAGACATTATGAGAGATAAAGTTAAGAAAACATAAGCTTTCTCTTAAAGAACTTACATGTTCATTTGGGAGATAAGAAATATGGTAACGAGTACACATGACAGATACAAGTGCTATACATGTTAGAGGAAGGAAATTATGCAATTAAATATGTATTTGCTTTAACATCAGAGCACTAGAGAACAGAGCAAAAGTAATGACAGTTTCAGACTAGACCTATTTTGGTTTGGGATAGCGTGAGAATTGGTAAAAAGCAGCAGGTTGGGATTTAAGCAACATTAAGAGAGAAATTTCACAATTAGGAGATTACACACAGGTTCAGAAGACACAAAGGGTTTGTATTTTTACCCTTAAGAGCTCTGATAATGGGATCAATAATCACTTATCCAGAGTGATTTACATGCAACTTTATAGAGAGGCATAAATAAATAAATAAATAAATAAATAAATAAATAAATAAATAAATAAATAAGACTACCACGTACCAGGCTTGTATCAAATGCTTTATGTGTATTATTTCACTTAATCCCAGAACAACCTCAACAAGGTATGCATCCTTATTAGACCCTCTTATATTCCAAAAAAATAAAAAAACTTAAGTGAAGATCAGCAAGGTTCAGTGACTTGCCCAAGCTTACAAAGGTGCTTATTATGGCAGCCAAACTTCAAATCCAGGCTGTCACCTCTTACCCCAACTTGAGGCCGTCAACTACTTACTACCCAACAAAGCAATCTCTGGCAAACTCCCACCCACATCCCAACAACATTCCTGGTGAACTACTTGCAGAAGCCTCTCACTGAACAATCTGTTCCTCCTCTGGGTTCAAGAACACTTTCTACAGGGCTCTGTTATAATCCTTGACATGAAGTATCACTGTGAGTTGCATATGTAACACTAACCCCTGATAAAGTGTTACTGCTCCAAGAACAGAGATTACTTCTTTATCTTCTTCTTGGTACCCCCAGGCCTTAGGGCAATACCAGACTTAACAAAAGCTGGGAGAATGAATGAGTCCTCTGGCATAGTTGGCCCACTTTGGAGAAAGTCACCCTTTTAACCAGAGACCTCTAATTCTGAGTCTAATTAGTCGTGGTGAGGAGCTTTGGTTGCCACAGTTCTGCAACCTAACTCTCTTCTGTCTCTTAACTCTAAATTAAGGGAATCCAAGAAGTAATGTGAGTATCTGGCTTTAGTCCATCACGACCCTCAGCAGCCTTATATACCTTTGGGATCCTCACCACCATTTAAAACAATGGCTCAGTCAGATTTACACAGAAACCAGAGGCAAAATAAATTAGAATTCGATTACCTAATATTTCTACTTTCCTTCAAGTTTTTAAAGTAAAAGTCAGAGTTCAGTAAAGTTGCTGATATTTTGGGGTCCTAAATAAAAGGAAAGAGACACAAAGCAAGTGATTTTGATAAGTCAGGAAATGATTAAATGAAACAGGCATGTGGATTGAGTTCATATATAATTATAAATATGAAATAGTGTTAACTGCACATTATATATGCCCATTGATCATGTACAATTCTCCTACAGTGGTGACTTTAAGAGAAACCAGAGTGAATAAGTATTTAGCATGTATAATGTTATATAAGTGCCAAAAATTTTAATTATATATGTATATTAACATTTATAGGGCAAAATAAAGTTTTGGTCCACTGAAGAAAAAAAGCTCAGGGATCTCAGCTCATCTCTGAGATTCCCCTACCAAGTAGAAGGGTGTTTCCTATGTCCAGACTAGAGGTAGATGGATGAAAAGTGAGAAAGGAGGGGCAATGGGATGAATATCAGTCTCCTTCCCACACTCAAGCCAGTGGCCAAGACACAGTGACTTTTAAAGCAACATTTTGGTTACTTAGAGAATTTATTGTTAAGGGCAGAATGACAAAAAACAGAAACAAAAACAAACTGTGTGGTGATAGAGGATACTATGCCTGATTCTATAATCAAAATAAATGCAGGAGAAACATGAAATAAGAAGGAGGATATAGCAGTGACCCATAACATCCTGGAATTGTGACTTACCAGAGTGTTTAAGAATATCATCCCTGGATCATGTGGTAGGTCTATTTTTAGTCTTTTGAGGAATCTCCATACTGTTTTCCACAAAGACTGCATGAACCTGCATTCCCACCAACAGTGTAGGAGGGTTCCCTTTTCTCCGCACCATCTCCAGCATTTATCGTTTGTGGACTGTTGAATGATGGCCATTCTGACTGGTGTGAGGTGATACCTCATTGTAGTTTTGATTTGCATTTCTCTGATAATTAATGATATTGAGCATTTTTTCATGTGCTTTTTGATCATTTGTATGTCTTCCTTGGAGAATTGCTTGTTTAGGTCTTCTGCCCATTTTTGGATTGGGTTTTTTTTTTTTTCTTATTGAGTCGTATGAGCTGCTTATATATTCTGGAGATCAAGCCTTTGTCGGTTTCACCTGCAAAAATTTTCTCCCATTCTGTAGGTTTTCTTCTTGTTTTACTTCTGGTTTCCTTTGCTGTGCAGAAGCTTGTAAGTTTCATTAGGTCCCATTTGTTTATTCTTGCTTTTATTTCTTCTAGGAGAAAATTTTTGAGATGTATGTCAGATAATGTTTTGCCTATGTTTTCCTCTAGGAGGTTTATTGTATCTTGTCTTATGTTTAAGTCTTTAATCCATTTTGAGTTGATTTTTGTATATGGTGTAAGGGAGTGTTCTAGCTTCATTGTTTTACATGCTGCTGTCCAGTTTTCCCAACACCATTTGCTGAAGAGACTGTCTTTATTTGTTTGTTTGTTTGTTTTTATTAAGTTGTGTGAGCTGTTTATATATTCTGGAAGTCAAGACCTTGCCAGTCTCATCATTTGCAAATATTTTCTCCCATTCCGTAGGTTGTTGTTTTGTTTTATTTATGGTTTTCTTTGCTCTGCAAAAGCTTATAAGTTTAATTAGGTCCCATCTGTTTATTTCTATTGCTTGGTTAAACTGCCGTAGGAGAACATTGCTGAGATGTATGTCAGATAATGTTTTGCCTATATTTTCTTCTAGGAGATTTATAGTGTCTTGTTGTATGTTTAAGTCTTTAAGCCATTTTGAGTTTACTTTTGTGTATAGTGTGAGGGAGTATTCTAACTTCATTTATTTACATGCAGCTGTCCAGTTTTCCCAACACCATTTGCTGAAGAGACTGTCTTTATTCCATTGTATGTTCTTGCCTCCTTTGTCAAAGATCAATTGACCAAAAGTTTGTGGGTTCATTTCTGGGCTAACTAAAAATAGACTTACCATATGATCCAGCAATCCCACTCCTGGGCATATATCCAGAGGGAACCTTAATTCAAAAAGACATCTGCACCCCAATATTCATAGCAACACTATATACAGGAGCCAAGACATGGAAACAACTTAAATGTCCATCAACAGATGACTGGATAAAGAAGTTGTGGTATATTTATACAATGGAATACTACTCAGCCATAAAAAATAAAATAATGCCATTTGCAGCAACATGAAAGGCCCTGGAGAATGTCATTCTAAGTGAAGTAAGCCAGGAAGAGAAAGGAAAATACCATATGATATCACTCATATGTGGAATCAAAAAAAAAGAACTTATTTACAAAACAGAAACAGACTCATAAACAAAGAAAACAAACTTATGGTTACCAGGGGGGAAGAGGGTGGGAAAGGATAAATTAAGAGTTCAAGATTTGCAGATACTGACTGGTATATATAAAACAGATAAACAAGTTTATACTGTATAGCACAGGGAACTATATTCAATATCTTGTAGTAGCTTACAGTGAAAAAGAATATGAAAATGAATATACGTATATTCATGTATGACCAAAGCATTGTGCTGTACACAAGAAATTGATACAACATTGTAAACTGACTATATTCCAATTTTAAAAAGAAGTAACAACAACAACAACAACAAAAAGAATATCATCCCTGGTACAGAGTGACCTCAGCAAGGAAAATGAGACAAGACTCTCATCACTAATGAAATGTTTAAAACTGCTTGGGGGAAAAAGAGGGCCTGGTTAGAATACAATTAATCCTATCATATTTCCTCACCTACAAATTCTAATCCCAAACCAGAAAGTTATATTTCTACTCAGGTCACCAGGAGGCAAAGACTCAAGCACCTAATAACTAGGGAGGATCTAATACCAATTATGATAACCACAAAATCTCAGATTGCTAGGTAGGCCAACAATTGCTGAGATCAGCTAGGAGATCTGAAGTGTGGATAGCAATACTACCCAACTTAAAAGTTACAGGGCAGGGAGGGGAAATCTAGAGGTGGGGGAGTGGGAAGTACAAACTGTTGAGTGTAAGATAGGCTATAGGGATATATTGTACAACATGGGGGATATAGCCAATATTTTGTAATAACTGTAAATGGAGTGTAACCTTTAAAAATTGTATAAATAAATAAATAAATAAATAAATAAATAAATAAATAAATAAATAAATATTTTAAGTTACTGGGGAATTCAGCTATTCATTTGAATTAAAATATTGTGAAAATTAATTTTACAAGCTCCAGTTAAACCTATGTTTGATTATATTCAGCATATTTACATCTATATATATTCTCTTAACTTCAATAAGTCCTTGAAAAGACCCCAAATTATATAAAAGTATGAAAAAATATATGATTAATTAATCTGTCAAACCCCCTGCCAGTCTCCCCAAATACTATTTTCTTATGTGACTAACTATACTAAGTCCCATTTCTAATAGCTAAAAGAGAATTGTCAGTCATACTAATTAAATGAAACTAGCATAATCATTGCCTCTCTTCAGTTTGGGTCCCTAAGCTCACAACTACCCACTTCCTGACTAGAGCTGACTGACAGGTCTATGAACACAAATAGACAAAGCCTATAAGATCCTGTTTAGAAACAGAACTGGTGACTATCTAAATATAGTGATTCTAAGTTCTAGTCCTTGGTAATTTAACTGTGCTCCTTCTCTCACTAGAGAATATTTTTATAATCTTGGGGTGGGGATTGGGGTGGTGTTCTAAGTGTAACACCAATGTCAAACATCACAAAAGGAAGACTGACAAATCTGACTCCAGGAATATTTAAATCTTCTGTGCAAAAACGATACCAGAAAAAAAATTTAATGACAAACTAAAAACGACAATAACAACAAAGGATCAACATCTTTCATCCAAAATGGGCTTTCAAAAACTCAAGAAAATTGTGCAAAAGCTATGATTAAGTAATTCACAACAAAAGAAGAAATTCAGATAACCAACAAACATATGGAAAGAGGCACAATTTCTATAAAAACTCACAGAAACAAGAATTAAAAGAAGAGTGAAATATCTGTTTTTACCTCTTAGGTAGGGAAAATGGAAAAGGCAGATTATCTTCAATATAATCGAGTAAAGAATCTAGAACATTGTGCACTATTGTTTGCAGAGCAAATTGTTACAAGATTTTTGGAGGGCGGACAATATGCACCAAAATGCAAAATGTGCATTCTCCCAACCCATCAATTTCACTTAGGAATTTACTTTAAGGTAATAACACCATTACACAGAGCTATATAAAAGAATGTTCAACATAACATTGTTTTTATCATCCAAAAGGTGTAAATAATCTAAATGCACTTAAAAATTGGATATTGATTAATTCAATACTTAACATGTATCAAATGGGAAGATATCCCTATCTTATGTGAAAAAATAGAAAAATAGATATAATCTCATTCTATTTATGATATACCAAGCTTTTTAAAAAACATTCTTTTTCTTTACAATTCTCAAAAGTTTCACACACATGATTTCATATAATCCCATAATAACTCTTCCTACCCCTATATTGTCCTTCTTGCTACCCTCTCTCTGGTGGTAACCACTACTTTGTTCTCCATATCTGTCACTTTGCTTCTTTTTTTGTTTTATTCACTAGTTTGTTGAATTTTCTAGATATATAAGTGATATATGATACACCAAGTTTAAGAGGCACATTTTTTCGCATTTCCAAAGTCAAAATGTATCTTATAATTGACATCTTACAATCACTGAAATATATATTTATTTATGAATTAAATAACCCAGAAATATTTATTCCAAACTAATATTCATGGTTACCTGTGGAGACTGGCTTACTAGAGGGCTTTTATTTTCTACCCTGGTATTGTTTCCACTTTTTTTATCATCAGCAATATTTAAAATTTCATCTATAAAAACAATAAAATGATTCTCATTTGGCTGTTTTAAAATGTTTTTAAACCTCGGGAAGAAAATAATACAGAGGAGTTCATCAACACTAAATAACCATTTTTTTGTATTTTGGAAAAAGTTATTTTGATCCATAATGGTTGCCAAAAACCAGTATTTGGGTTTTGTTTTTTCAAGGCATATGGCCAGCCTTATGTGATGCACATTCTTATAAACCTCAGTAACATGAACTCCTAACTTGGCAAAAGTGGACTTTGTCATATTTTCTTTCATCTGCAAAAAACACTCTAAAGAACAGCTCAATTTTTAAAAGATTGCACACTAACAGCTAAAAAATACTACAGACTAAACAGCATTTTAAGTAAAAACACTTTCATTAAGTATTTAGAAATTAAATATATCACATTAAAGGGTTCAAACTGAGTAACATGTTACTCTTCATAGAATGTGGGTTTAAAATAAGTAAAGTACTTCTCACAAAGCCATCTTCAATAGAAGTTTACATCTAGTAGTGAAATGAATTTAACTAAAAACGGAAGTGAGAGTATAAATCTAGAATTTAAAATGTAATCTTTATAAAATCATAAAATATAGTAGATTATCATTAGTACAGAGGGGTGAAAGACTGATGTAAATGTGAGAAATTACAAGGGTAAAAGATATATTTAACTACATAAAAACTGAAATTTTCTATACAGCATAAAGTATCATAAAGTTTAAAAGTAAAAAAGCAAGAAAAAAATTGCAACATACATAACAGTCCTTAGTATACAAAGATCTCTTACAAATAAGGAGAAAATATAAGCACCCCAATAGAAAAATAAAGATATGAACTGGAAACTTACAAAACAAAAATAAGTATGACCAATAAATAGATTAAAGAAGATGCTCTTTTCTGCTTATCCAATTGGAAAATAACCTGATTTTGGTGATAGTGTGGGGATATTGACATTCTAAATCAGTGTTTATACTGGATTATACTGGTATACTTTTCTATAGCACAATCTAGAAACAGAGTTCTAGATTGTTCTAAATGTTTCTTGAATATCCTTATATCTGGTATTACTGTGTATCCTGAAAACATAGTAAAGAATAAAAGAGACAAGAGAGGAGACAGGAAATAATAGAACAAATAAATAAATGTATCAAAAAATAAAATGTACATATCCATAGAACCATCGATTTCACTTCTAGGAGTTTTTTCTAAAAATATAATCAAATAAATGCACAAATGTTTGTTCGAAGACAGTTGAAGAACTATTTAATAACAGCAAAAATTGGAAATACATAAATGTTCATTGTTATTAGACTGTTTAAATAAATTATGTTCTGCCCATATAGTGCACTATTACACAACACTTAATAATGATGACCTCATTTTATATGTATTGGTTTGAAAGATTAATGATGAATTATATAGTGAAAATGTAACCAACAGAAGTTTGGTCTATTTTAAAAGGCATGTGTGTGCACTCCAATGTTCACGGCAGCACTATTTACAATAGCCAAGACATGGAAGCAACCTAAATGTCCATCAGTAGATGAATGAATAAAGAAGATGTGGTCAATATATACAGTGGAATATTAATTACTCAGCCATAAAAAAAATGAAGTGCCATTTGCAGCAACATGGATGGACCCAGAAATTATCATATTAAGTAAAATAAGTCAGACAGAGAAAGACAAATATCATATATCACTTATACATGGAATCTAAAAAAAAATGATATAAATAAACTTATTTACAAACCAGAAATAGACACACAGACATAGAAAACAAACTACAGTTACCAAAAGAGAAAGAATTAGGGGGGAGGGATAAATTAGGAATTTGGTATTAACATATACACACTACTATATCTAAAATAGATAAACAACAAGGACCTATTATATAGCACAGGTAGCTATATTCAATACTTTGTAATAATCTATATGGAAAAGAATCTGAAAAAGAATATATACAGGTATATGTATATGTATAGCTGAATTACTTTGCTGTACACCTGAAACTAACAAATTGTAAATCAACTATACTTCAATTAAAATAAATAAATAAATAAAGTGCATGTGTTTATCTAAAAGAAAATCTGTTTACAGTGGTTTTCTCTGGTTTTATGTATTTCTTTTTTAGGGGGGAGGTAATTAGATTTATTAATTAGGTAATTAGGTTTACTTATTTATTTATTTTTAATTTATGTTTAAATGGAGGTACTGGGAATTGAAGCCAGGACCTCGCACATGCTAAGCACGTACTCTACCACTCTCCCCAGTTTTATGTATTTCTTATCAGCTAAATTTTACAGTGAACATACCTTTTATGAAAGAAAGACCAGAGATATCCAATGTTTTGAAAAATAAATATGTGATCTTTACAGAGTTCACAAACCATATGCCACCAGTATATTTGAAATTGCCAACATAATGTTACATCTTAGCCATATTTTGTTTAGATCATAACTTTCCATAAAATTACTGGCTAGCTGTTGTTCTGTATTAAATTTTCCTCCTTTTTGTTTAAACTTCCTTTAGGAATATCTTTTTGTATCAGTATCAATTTTACACATTTCTAGACTAGCTTTGTTCTGTAATTAAAATGTGCAAATACTTAACTGCTCAGCAAAATAGCCAACACTTTAATCCACAGGTTCTATGACTTGGAAACAGATGATTATGAAAGTTAACGGTTCTGCAGAGTTCAGAAACACTAACGGTGTCAAAAAATAAAGATGGATTACAAAAAGCTCTGGAAAAACATACGACTTGTAGTGTGCGATGGTGCTGGAAAAGGATGAGTGTGTTTACATGTACGTAATGTTTGTATGCATATATACACATACGTGCATCCTACATATGCTATGCATACGCATACATGAGAGTTCATGTTTACGCTCGTCGTGTGTACTCAAATGTAAATAATTAAACTTGTTATTCATATGCTTTATCTGCACCGCCAGGGAGAAACACATTTGCCTTCACGTTATCTTCAGGAAACCAGCATCAACCCATCTGCAAAGGGTTTCAGTGTCGAGCCGGCGCCACTCTGGCCACAGGCTTTGGAGACCGCTATTTCTGGCCAAAGTGGAGTAGACCCTCAAGGCAGGACGCGGCCCTGGAAGCACTGACGAAGGCGCTTGCGACACTTCAGCACCACGGACACAGGCAACCCCAATGAAGTCCTTTAGAGCGGTACAGCCAGCGGAGACCATCCCCTCCCCAGGCGCCCCCCAGCCCTCTCTGCCCAGTGCGTCACTATCTCCGGGCCCTCGACCGTCACTCAGATGCCAGTTTTCGGTCCCGCTACTCGCCAAGCCCGGCAAAAGCCTGGACGAAGATGCAAGTCCGTGCAGCACCCTACTCGCCTGGACAAGATTCTCGTTCCTGCTAGCCCAAGTCACCCTTGCATCCTCCTCTCTCAAAAGAGGCCAAACGGGCGCACCTGGCGTAGAAATCCTACGGCCCATAGGCTGGTCGGGGAGGGGTCATGTTTTCCTCCCCGGAGCTGCCAGAGGCTGAGTGGACTTGCCCTGCGCCTCCAGCCGCCACACTTGGCCGTGGCCTGGCCCTTCCTGCAATACCCCCATGTCCTCGCCTTTCGTTGGGGAAAGATTTCTCCGAACCGTTTATTTTCCGCGAAATCTCAACCCATGTAGACTGGCGTCCGAGAGTCGGTGACAGACAACAAAGTAAAGGAAAATACTAATTCCTGGCCAAATTTCTAAAACCGTCCAGCATTCTTTAAAGTTTTTATTTGAAATTGATCCCATGGCGCCATAGGGATTCACCCTTGTTTGAGAGGGCTCCTGGGCGAGAGGAAAGCTATAGCCCCTGGCCTTTCTCATGGAGGCTGGGGAAGGACCTATTCCTGCGACGGTGGCAGGAAACGGGGGCGCTGGGGCCATGGCTGATGCTGATCCTACCGACCCTGTATCCAGGTTTTCCAAGAGAGCAGTGCAGGGAAGTCTGGGCCCCGCGGCCTCCTAGGCGTGGAGCAGAGCCTTGAGAAGGGGGCGGGGCGCTTCGCCCCCTTCCCGGCCCAACCCCAAAAGAGGGACTCTGCCCCTTAAGTGCCTCGGCTAACAGCTGGTGTGGGGGGCAGCCCGGTAGTCAGGGTCAAGGTCCATTCCGCTGCTGCCGACCGGCTGCTGGGGCCCGGTTACCTGTGTGTCGCGGCGAGGAAGGCGCGCCCAGTGCTCCAGCCGGGGCTGCCCGCTGCCGTGAGCCTGATCCAGGCTCTGAGCCCGCAGAGGCCGCCGCGCGCTTCGCCAGGAAAACCGCGGCCTGGGCGGCTGAGGCCGCCTGGCGGGGCTGGGAGAGGGGCGCCGCCGGCGCGGATACTGCGCCTGCGCTCTCGCGGCTCCCTCCGCCCCCCACCGGCAGGTATCCCGCTTGGAAGACCACGAGGGACCTCCCCTACCCGCGAGGGAGGGTCCAGGCGCCCGGAAGCTGCCTGCCAGGACCCCTTTAGCTTATGGCTTTAGAGACCCGGTTTGAAGCAATCGCCGATCAGCCGGGGTGACGTGGTCCTCTGGAAGGGGGCAGGGAGTCAGCCTCAGTCTATTTCGACCTGTCTGCGTTTAAAAGTCGCAGGTCGATTCCTTGATATTTAATATATGTCTAGCATCAGTAAATCATGATCCGGAAAGGTCTCCAGGCATCCCCGACTTCACTTGGCATTTTACCTATGAGGTCTCTGAGGGAAGGGTCTTGACGTTGAAGAGCTGGTTCCTGGACTCAGGTCTATATACCCTAATCTCATGCTGAATGAATAGTTTCTGGGAAACAGACCTAGTCATCAAGCAATGGACTAGATGGGTCAAGAGGACAGGCAAGAAGGCCATTTCCATAGGCCAGGCAAAAAAGGGTGAGAAGGTGCTTGCTGTGGAAAAAAGATAGGATGTGACTGCTGGTTTTTCCTCTGTCCCTCCAGATTCACTCACTGCCCTGTTCTGTGACTCAGGGCTGATCTGTATGGACTACATCACCTGTCTTCTGGCTTTTGCCTGGTTTGAGCCAATCAGAGGCACGTGTAGAAGATCACAGGGCAAGAAGTTACTCAGGACCTCCCCACTACACTCTCAGAGGGCCACTCTGTTAGCAATGGCTGTATTCTTTATCTGAAGCCATTACTCCAATCTTGTGGCCCACTCCTACAGTTCTTTCTCATTTCTGTTTACCACTTGTTGCCCTTTCCCCTGAAGGCCTGGGGCTGGTAATGGCTCCCAAAGGTTTCTTTTAACCCTGCCCACACCTTTTAAAATAGTCCTTTCGTTAAAATCTCAACTATTCTCTGGATGTGCCATGCCATCTTTATTCTACCATTCCAGGACACAGTAATAGATTTTCCTTCACTGTGGTTGGGAAGATGCATAAGGGAAAAAAAAGTGTGAAAGAAAGATGGGGCATTTAATAGGTGAGATGTCTGCCAGAGTTATCTTGATAGTTCCCTGGGCTCCTGGCAGCCATCATGCTAGGTGGTCTCCCCACTGAGTCCCCCAGCCTGAGGGCATCAAAGACAGTTTGAGTGGACCCAAGAATGAAATTCAGACTACTCATAATCAAGTTGTTCACAAAAGGGCTGGGGACATCTGGGTGTCCAGCATAACAGAACTTTCGGGTGCCTCTTAATGTGAAGAGACAATCTAGATCTTTATGGAGCAAGTGCTGGTGCTCTCTAAACTACAGCTGGGCTGCATTTGAATGAATGATATTCTTAGGACACTTGAAAGAGTCCTGGGCACAGTGTCTGAAAAATGTGTTTATGAAGGAGCTGCTGAGTGAGGCACTTGTGGATGAGAGCCTCCAGCTGTTTCTGTAGAAAACCCTAAAGAATGTTCCCAAAGAGGGAGGAAATAAAAGGCAATAGAGTGAGAAACGGTTGCCAGTAGCAGTCCCTATCAGCTGGGTCGGAATCTAAGACCCGATCATTTCTCCGGCTTGTGAAAACAATCAAACTGGTTTAACTAGTTTAATTCTTTGCCCACATCCCCCTTTAAAAAATACACAGACAAAACAAAACACTGAGATACTACCTTGGCAAAACTTACCCAAAGGGAACCCCAGGAGTAGCTATTTGCAAACAAAATTAATATCCGCTATTTGCACTGAATACAAATGAGACCAGAACAGAAATTTTAACATGAATTTTTAGCCTTTTACTTTTTTGAAGAGGAAGGATCCTTTGTTGTTCAGAAAGCAGTCTGGGCATTAACTGCACTGATCTAGGCAAGGAGTAGAGGTATAGAAGCAAGAGGAGCCTCAGAAGGCTAGGCTTATCCACAAAATTCAGCTAGATTTTGTTTCTCTGGGAGGAAGCTGGGGAGGAAGAGAGCCAGAAAAGTTTTGAGAATGAGAGTGAGAAAAACAAAGACTGACCTGAGTTTAGAGTGATGTGAGTTTAAGAGAAGTTTCTGGGAGATTTGAGAGAGTGAGACTAGGAATTTAGCACAGCTGCCATTCTGAATGACACTAAGAGATACTGAGAAACAGGAAAAAGGATTTTTAGATGTTTTGTTACATGTAATAAATGGAATTCTTTTTTGTGTATGCTGTAATACGAGGACTTTTTTCTGGCAAGTATCAAAAACTCAAACTGATCTAACTGAAAAATCCATAGATAGATAGTTTCAAATATGGCTGAATCCAGGGTGCAAACAACGTCATCAGGATATGGCCACTCCTGTTCTCTCTGTTGACTTCAAAGAGTTTATTCTCATGTAGTGATTTTTTTCCCCACCTCCCCACCTCCCACCTTTCCCCAGTGTTGAGCCTATGTAATCCTTATAGCTAACCAGCCAGTAGAAACAGAGCACTTATTTCCAAGTAGTTCCAATAAAATGTTATTCTGTCTCATTAGCAAATTCTGGATCATATACCCAACCATATGTTTTAGTCTGGGTACAAAGAATGGGGTAGGGGGTCATTTTCCAAAGGAAAATCAAGGCTCTATTATCAGAAGAAACCATAAGGTGATGGGCAGATGGAAAAAGGACAGGTCCACTACTGGTACCTCTCAAAGAAACTTCAGTTAAGATTTATATTGCTTTTCAATTCTTTTTAGTAGTAGACTAGTGTTTCTTTTGAAGACGACATCATGTTGACATGAGCAGCAAGGCAGCTAAAATGTTCTTTCATCCTAAAAAATAAAGTGACGTGTCTTGCTGTTCCTATGGAAGGAGATATCAGAAAAGATTTTTTTCATGTATTTTGTTCTGAGTTTCCATATATACACAGCCTTTATTTAAGTAAAAAGTTTTCTTTTCTGAATCCCAGCAGCGATTAAGATTCCTCAAAGCCAGAAGTTACTACAGTTCCTGCTTACCACTGTGAAAATACAAGTTTCCCATCAGCACTACCACAACTTCACTCTTGCAATCAGACACAAAGCTTGGTACTCATAGCACTAAACATGGGCTAAACAACTAAGAATTGGTTTGTATATTCGCACAGAAGGCACACAATAACACCTCATTTCAGGAGCATTCAGACTTTTATCGACCTCAAGCACCTGGCACACAATCACAAATCTTGAAGTAAGTGAGGCAACTTGCTGAATCAAAGTTCAAGCACTTGCCTTAATCTTCAAATTGTGTGCAAAATAAAGGACACCAACAAAGAGCACAACTATCTGTTTTCCCTCAATCAATTCTTTCTTCGTTACCATTTACTGCTCTATTACCACATTTGCTCACTTTACCAGTTACTAGCTCTGTGCTTCAGATTTCTTATCAGGAAAGGGGATAATAATAACCTACTATCTGGGGCTATTATAAGGATTAAATTAAGTAATACATGTAAAGGGCTTAGGACATTGTCAGGCACCCTGTAAGTACTAAATTAATGTTTGTTACAATTACAGGGGCCAAGAAGTAAATCCCTCTAGATAAGTAAAATGAGTGAAAAAGTCTATATGGAGATCATGTCTGAAAAGCACACTGTATAAGGAGAGTAGCTGTTCAGTTTCAGAGTCCATAAGAAATGTGAATCCAGTGTTGAAAGACCTTCTGTTTTTAAAATACGGGGTAGAAATCTTGATTTTTGTATGAAATTTTCTGATTATTAAAAAGGTAAATGCATTCATGATTTTAAGAAACTCAGCAAACTAGGAATGGAAGAAACTATCTCAGCATAAGAAAGCCTACATAGGAAAGGCCCACAGTTAATATAATATGCAATGGTGAAAGACTAAAAGGTTTTCCTCAGGAATAAGACAAGGATGCCCAATCTCACCACTGCTATTCAACACAGTACTACTATTCTCTTCTAGCAAGAGCAATTAGGCAAGAAGAAGAAATAAATAGCATCCACATTGGAAAGGAAGAAGAAAAGTGATTCTGTTCATAGATGACATGAATTTATACATAGAAAACCATAAATACTCTACAAAAAACTGTTAAAACTAATAAATTAATTTAGCAAAATTGAAGGATATAAAAAGAATGCTCAAAAGTCAATTGCATTTCTATACATTAACAATGAACACTCTAAAAAGGAAATTAAGAAAAACTTCCATTTACAACAACATCAAAAAGAATACTTAGGAATAAACTTAACCAAGGAGATAAAAGACTTGTACTGTGAAAATTACAAAGCACAGCTAAAAGAAATTAAAGGCACAAATAAATGGAAAGACACATAGTGTTCATGGATTTTAAGACCTAAAATTACTAAGATGTCAATATAACACAAAGTGATCTACAGATTCAATGCAATTCCTATTCAAATCCCAATGATGTTTTGCAGAAATAGAAAAATCCATCCTAAAACATATATAGAAACTTATGGGTACCTGAAAACCAAACAACCTTGAAAACAACAAAGTTGAAGGTCTCACACTTCCTGATTTCAGAATTTACTACAAAACTAATGATCAAAATTGTGTAGTACTAAAACAAAGATAGACCTATAGACCAATAGATTAGAATAGAGAGGCCAGAAATAAACAGTTACATACATGGTCAAATGATTTTTGACAAGGCTGTAATGGAGAAAAGACAGTCTTTTCAACATAAAAGTTGAGAAAACTGTATATTCACATGCGAAAGAATGAAGGTGGACCCTGACCTTACACCATACAAAAATTAACTCAAACTTGATCAAATACATAAATATAAGAGCTAAAACTATAAAATTCTTATAAGAAAACAGAGCGAAAGCTTCAGGACATTGAATCTGGCAATAATTTTTTTGGATGTGATACCAAAGGAATAGTTAACCAAAAAAGATAAATTGGACATTATAAAAATTAAATGTCTTTTGCGTATCAAAAATACTGTAAATATAGTAGAAAGGCAATTCCCTAGAATGGGAGAAAATATTTGCAAATCATATATCTGATAAGGGGTTGATATCCAGAATATATAAAGAACTCCTATAACTCAACAACAATAACAAAAGTAACTGATTAAAAAATTATCAAAAGCCTTGAACAAACATTTCTCCAAATAAGATATACAAGTGGCCAATAAACACATGAAAAGATGCTCAATATCACTAATCATCAAGGAAATGCAAATCAAATCCACTTCACATCCATTAGGAAGATTATTATTTTTTTTAAAAATAACAGAAAATAACAAGTGTTGGTGTGGATGTGGAGAAATTGGAACACTTGTGCATTGCTGGTAGGAATGTAAAATGGAAATTCACTATGGATAACAGTATAGTGATGCCTCAAAAAATTAAAAATAGAATTACCATGTGATCTAACAATTCTGCTTCTGGGTATTAAATGAAATAAAACCAAGGACTTGACCAAATATTTGTACACTCATGTTCATAGCAGCCTTATTCACAATAGCTAAAAAGTGGAAGCAACCCAAGTGTTCTTTGATGGGTGAATAAACAAAATATGATATATACATACAATGGAATATTATTCAGCCTTTAAAAAGGAAAGAAATTCTTGGAGGGCATTATACTAAGTGAAATAAGTCAGACAGAGAAAGACAAATACTGTATGATATCACTTATATGTATAATCTAAAATATAGAACAAACTAGTGAATATAACAAAAAAGAAGTAGACACAGGTACAGAGTACAAACTAGGGGTTACCAGAGAGGAGAGGGAAAGGGGGAGGAGCAATATCGGGGTAAGAGAGTAAGAGGTACAAATTCTTAGGTATAAAATACACTACAAGAATATATTGTACCACATGGAGATTATAGCCAATATTTTATAAGAACTATAAATGGAGTATAAAATTTACAAATTGTGAATCACCCTGTTGTACACCTGTAACTTATATAATATTGTACAGCAACAATACTTCAATTAAACAATAATAATACCTAAAAGAAAAGAAAGAAAACACAATAGTGAGAATTTAACATAGTCACTGGAAATCCTATGAAGTAAATGCTCATACATACTCTGCACTTACAAGAGTGTGTATAGATTTGCACTGATTTCAAGCACATCATCAATTTGTATATATTGAATTTTTTTCAAGTAAAAAAATACAAAGTTCAGTTACTAACCCCCCAAAATGATGGAGATACTAAAGACTCTTAGATCTGGGTCATACTGAGAACCTGGTAAGAAGAAAGGGCAGACTTCTCGAAGGATTCAGATAAGCCCAAGAAAGAGTCTGGTTAGAGCCTGGAGTAGTTGCATTTATGTGCTTAGTGGACAGTCCTGCCTTGCATATAGTGACTCAACCAGTTTTTTCAGCACCAGTGATCTGCAAATGCCTTAGAAATTAGAAAAGTTTCTGACTTTCCATTCCTTTTGATCCCCTTGCTGTTATCTCAAGTTCTTTTGATTTAACTGTTTTTGCTTCAGGCATTTCTGACAACTAGACCAATACAGCTACAAAGTAACAGAGTTTCATTGTGAAATTATTTCCTTGTTATATTTTATCTTCAGTTTAAGTCTCCACAACATGTTATAACTACCTATAGGCTGTCCTCTCACGGTGTTGGTGTCCTGGTTTTCAGAGAGGACAGGAGCCCCAGGCAAACTTGTAAAGGGGAGGTTGGTCTTTGGGGCCCACTGTTCAGTTTTTGTTAGCATTCCATTCTCTTCTCCTTTGTACATCTCCTTCTTTGGAGAGCTGACTGGATTCTTGGCAGTGTGCCCTCACCGTTTTGAGTGAAACACCAGACTAGCTTTCATTCCCCACCCACTGGCTGTGTGGCATCGGGCAAACTCCTTTCAACCTTGAAATTCAAGTAACTTGGACTCTGAGCTCAGACACATATAGTCCAGCTCCCGGATCTATTTCTTAGTCGTTGGTGATCATAGACAGATTTTCCCCTGTAATTCAGGTTCCTCATCCATAAAATGGCGGGGGGATACTTACATTGATTTTAAGATTTAACTAAATAACATTTGAAAATTAACAATTTTTAAAGTGACTGTACTTTACCTGGCACATAAAATATACATAGTAAGTGGCAGAGGTCTAGACAGTGGGTTGGTAGTGATGGCTGTTACTGTTAGGATTTTTATTATAAACATACGTGACAATAAATGTAAAATGTACGTTGTAGAGGTGTTCATTTTTTCCACATTAGATGGGGCTCTTCAACTCTTACCTTTCCTTGCTAAAAAATAAATAATTAAATAAGTAAAAGGGAAGGAAATTCTGATATATGCTACAGCAAAAATGAACGCTAAGGAAATTAGGCTAAGTGAAGTAAGACAGTCACAGAAAAAAATGTCGTATGATTCCATTGATATGAAGTAGCTAGATTAGTCACATTCACAGAGACTGAAAGTAGAATAGTTGTATTAGGGGGATGAGAGGAGGGGGACTTAGTGTTTATGGGTACAAGTTTCAGTTGGGGAAAATGAAAAAGTTCTGGAAATGGATGATAGTGATGGCTGCGCAACAATGCGAATATACTTAATGCCATTGAACCATACGCTTAAAAATGATTAAAATGGCAAATTTATGTTATGTATATTTGCCATAATTTTTTAAAAGTTAACTTTAAAATGCAAATACACAAACACTCTGCCAGGCACCTCCACAACCACAGTAGATAGGAAATAGGAGAGAGAAATAGGAAAATACAGAAACAAAAAATTAAAAATCACATGAGGAATCATCAATAGGGACATTCAAGCAAATGCAACAGAGAACAGTATCTCGGGCTCTGGTGGGTTCTTACTGGCACTGTGGATGCCCTGATGTCTGGCTATGGCTCCCAGAGGATTCCCGGCCCAAGTAATTTGCCTTTTGGCTACAAGGTAACTTTGCGGTCACCATGGCGACCCTTTGGCCTGACCAACTAGCACCATCAGTTACTTTCTATACCTCCCCGCCAATCCCCCACTCCAAATGCAGGCAGGAGCCTCTGGACCCTCTCCATACTACAGCAGAGTATGAGTAGACTCAGGACTGTCATCTCAGCCCCCAATCCACTTTGTCTATGCCACACTGCGCTTTCCCTCCTCTTTAACCATCCTATGGGGGTGCAGAGCCACCCTATGAGGCTTCCTCCTCCCACATTTCCAAACAGGGAGTGGAACCCAAGCCCCTTCTATTGCCAGCTGGCTCCAGTCTATTCAATAGCCTTGAAATTTCTTCCAAGGGAAGCATTAGGTCACAATACAAGAATCTCTTTACTCCCACTCTCTCTTTCTTCTCCTTTCTGCACTCAAGTAGCAAATTGAACTTTGACTCTTTTTCTCTCATTAAATTCCTTTTTTAGAAGTCCTAATCCTCCCCCCTCTCATGGTTAGTAGGTAATTTTGGCTGACTAGAGAGAAGGTCATATACATAGAAATGCAAAAGAGAAGAACATGTTGTATATCACTTTAAATTAAGTAAAATGCTCTGATTTGAGCAATAACAAGATAAAATTGCTCATATAACTGTACAGGCCAGAGTTTCAGGCTAGGCTTTATCCAAATGCTGAATGATGGGATTAGGACCCAGTTTTTCTCAAATCCAGTTCTTCATTGTTGGCTCTGTCTTGGCAGGCTTCTCCCCTTGTGGTTTTCAGATGAGCACCAGAGCCTCTGGGACCCACATGCTTTCTTGTCCACAGGAAAGGAGAACACTTTCCTTCTTCCTCTTGTTGGACCAAAGTCCTGAGCTTAGCCTGGTTGGGTTTATCCTTCCCTGGTCCAATCATTGTGGTGATTGGGGTGGTGTTAATTAGCTTAAGATAAACACCATATCCCATATCACATATCACATATTCCATTCCTAAAGCAGAAAGTTCCCCTGAAGCCCACAGACCATGGGAATAAACGTTAGGTACTATTACCAAGAAAGGGGGAATGGGTGTTGTTAGGTGACCAAACACAGTCACATCCACTATCTCCAATGTCTACCAGATCTGACTTGACTTACTACTCAACAAACATTCATTAAACTAAATACTAAATTAAAAAAGCAAAATCTTAGCAACTCTTCCCCCCAGTACAGATCCTTTCTGACTCCTTTGCCTGTCTGCCCTTTGACTTTTTCTCCCCTCGGCGCTCTCTCTAAGCACAGTGAAGAGCAATAGCCAGCCTGCTATCACGCTTTCTATATGCAAAATAACTTTTCTCTTTTCTTCCTAGTAATCCTCAAAGATTTTTTCATTTTAAAACTTGAGATGTGATTGCTCACACTGGATATTTAATATTCTATGTAATAATAATCAATGTGATAAAAATTAGAGCAAACTGCTTCATTCAGCTGTGAGGTGGTTTATGAGCCACCTGAATGATCTTTAAGGAGATACGGACTGCGCAGATTGGCATTCTGCCCACAGCCCACACAGCAGGTGACCGCTGGGCACTGGCTCCTGACGGGGGGGGGGGGGGGGGGGGAGGCAGGTTGGGCGGGGGAAGGCCTGAGTTCTATTGTTAGCTCCGCTGCTCTGCAACTTGTGACCTTGAGTAAATCAATTAACTCCTGGACCTACCAGTTCCTCAGCTCTAAATAGCAGGATTAAACTTGCTGTTCTCTAAGCTCTTTTCACCCACAGCATTCTAAAATGTTCGAAGATACTGATTTTGTTTTTAGCAGTTCACCAATGAGGAGCTATCGGTGAAAAGTTCTTATATTTTCTACAACAGGAAAGATCATCAAGACACCCTCATTCAGGCTGAATGGGGTTAAGGAAGAGGTGAGTGTACACAGGGAACTGCAGAATGATCAGGGACGTGGAGGACAAGATTCTGTGGTGGGCCCTTCCCTCCTCTATAGATACTCCAGTGAGCCTTAGATAGCACGTGCGCAGCCCCAGGGGGTGGTGTGGACTTCACTGCAAGGATCCCCATGCTCTTTGGCCTGGGAAAGCTTGAATATTCTAGGTTCACAGAATTCCCTTCTTCTGAAGCTCCTCCAGGGACCCAGTTCTCTCTCTCACCACCTCTGTATCCTAGAGGAGGGCCCTAACTAGGGTGGAGCATCCAAAGTTTTGTCCCATGACACCCACATTAGGACGACAATCAGAAACCTGGAAGTAACCTCTCCCCTCTCTCAAAATCTCTCTAAAACAACTAGGAAGGGATTTTTTTTTAAGACTATACCTACAAAGACAAAGAGAAAAGAAGAGAAGACAACAACAACTAAATTTTGGAAGTTTGTAGATAACAACAAGGTCCTACTGTAGAGCACAAGGAACTATATTCAATACGTTAAAATAGCCTATAGTGAAAAAGAATATGAAAATGAATATATATATATATAACTGAATCATTATGCCGTACACTACAAACTGACACAACATTGTAAACTGACTATACTTCAATCAATCAATCAACAAAGCTTGGAAGTTAGAAAATGCCTGGACAAGCACTAACTGGCTTAGCAGACTAGTAAACTGAATCCTAAGGGAGTGACCATAGAAGATAAGCAGCAGCCTGATTTACACTGTAAAACCCAAAGGGCTTGTGAATTGGCAGCACCAGGTACCACTGATAGTGGGATCAAAGTAAGGGATTGAGATAAAAGGGACTAATTGAAAGTTCTTTTAAGAAGCTATCAGTTCCCCAGATGCCCTTCCCAGTCCACACAGCAGGGAAACTCTCTCTCCCCGACCCTAGTGGGAGACTTGAGAACTTCCTTCTGAGAGCGAAGAGGAACACTGTCTGGAGAAGGAAAATCTGAGGGCCTCTGCCCTGGGGGGCATCAAGCCCAACTGAGGTCAGGGAAAACCGTGTGGGAAACAGGAGGTTGTGAATGTTCACATACTGAATGTTAAAACCATTAGCCCTCTTCTCCCTGTCAGCTCCCAGAATGCTGGCAGCCAGGCCTATACTATTCAGGAGCCTGGAAAAACTTTCTCTGAGCATTCTGACAAGCTTATGAGAAAGACTTCAAAATTCTGACATAGGGATTTACTAACCATTGGCCTTGCTAGACCACAGTACTGTGAAATCCAGAACTAATTGAGCCCCAATCCATGTGTTCAGAGCTTCCAGTCAGCTTTTTACACCTCATCCTTAAATATAAGCAGAAGTCAAAGAACACCACACCTCTGTGGAAAGCCTCAGAGAGACCAAATCAAACACACAGATAAAGATAACTTTGAGGAAATAGAGCCCATCTAGGGAGAAAAAATTTTTTTAATAACTGAAATTCTCAGAGAGAAGGATATTACATCAACAAAAGAGGAAAACGGTATATTTATAAAGAGGACTAATTAGAGGACACAAAGGGAGCCTTGAACTTTTAAGACATTATGGTAGAATTTTTTTTTAACTAAGTAAAACAATGGAAAGGGACAGTCTCCCATGATATGAAACAAAAAGACAAAAAGATAGAATACTGGGCAGGAAAAGACAATTAAAAGACCTGCTCAGGAAATCCAAAATCCAAATGAAGAGTCCAGAGAGAAGAGAGAAAACAGGGGGAGGAAATAATCCTTGAAATAATTCAGGACAATAGCTTAGAGTTTGCAGATTGAAAGGGCCCATAGAGTACCCATCATGGTACTCTAAAATAGGCCCACATCAAGGCATATCTTAGTGAAATTTCAGAACCTTGGGGATATATGCAGAATGTCTTTAAGTGTCTAGAAAAAAATAAACAAAAACAAAAAAAATTTAATAAGCCATATAAAAATTTAAAGATGGCACAAACAGATGGAAATATATACCATGTTCTTGGGTTGGAAGAATTAATATTGTTAAAATTACCATATGATCCAAGGCAGTCTACAGATTCAATGCAATCCCTATCAAAATACCAATGGCATTTTTCACAGAACTAGAACAAATCATAATAAAATTTGTATGGGAACACAAAAGCCCCCAATAGCCAAAACAATCTTGAGAAAGAACAAAGCTGGAGAAATCACACTCCCTGACTTCAGACTATACTACAAAGCTACAGTAATTAAAACAGTATGCTACTGGCACAAAAACAGACACATAGACCAGTGGAACAAGATAGAAAGCCCAGAAATAAACCCACACACTTTTGGTCAATTAATCTATGACAGAGGAGGCAAGAATACACAATGGAGAAAAGACAGTCTCTTCAATAAGTGGTGCTGGGAAAACTGGACAGCTACCTGTAAAAGACTGAAATCAGAACTTCTCTAATACCATTTACAAAAATAAACTCAAAATGGATTAATGACTTAAATGTAAGACTTAATAGTGTAAAACTCCTAAGGGAAAACATAGGTAGAATACTCATTGACATAAATCATAGCAGTATTTTTTTGGATCTGTCTCCTAAAGCAAAGGAAATAAAAGCAAAAAATAAACAAACAGGACCTAATTAAACTTAAAAGCTTTTCACAGTAAAGGAAATCTTCGACAAAATAAAAAGACAATCTAACTGCTAAATGGGAAAATATTTGTAAATGATATGACCAATAAGGGGTTAATATCCAACATACATAAACAGCTCATACAACTCAACATCAAAAAACAAATAACGTGATTAAAAAATGGGCAGAAGAACTGAACATTTTTCCAAAGAGGAAATGTAGATGGCCTACAGGCACATGAAAAGATGCTCAACATCGCTATGCATCAGGGAAATGCAAATCAAAAACACAATGAGATACCACCTCACACCTGTCAGAATGATATCACCAAAAAGAACACAAATAACAATGTTGGCGAGGGTGTGGAGAAAAGAGAACCCTCGTACACTGTTGGTGGGAATGTAAATTGGTGCAGCCATTGTGGAAAATGGCATGGAGCTTTCTCAAAAAACTAAAAATAGAACTACCACATGACCCAGCAATTCGACTCCTGGGTATATATCCAAAAAAACCCAAAAACACTAATTCGAAAAGATACATGGGTCTCCAATGCCCACAGCAGAATTATTTACAATTGCCAAGATATGAAAGCAACCTAAGTGACCATTAACAGATGAATAGACAAAAAAGATGTGATACACACACACACACACACACACACACACAGGAATACTACTCAGCCATAAAAAGAATGAAATTTTGCCATTTGCTCAACATGAACATACTTGGAGGGTATTATGCTGAGTGAAACAAGTCAGATAGAGAAAGATAAATACTGTATGATATCACTTATGTCTGGAATCTAAAAAATACAACAAACTAGTGAATATAACAGAAAAGAAGCAGACTCACAGATATAGAGTACAAACTATGGTTAATAGTGGGGAGAAGGAAGGGGGAGGGGAATTGTAGAGGTAGGGGTGTAAGAGATATAAACTATCATGTATAAAGTAAGCTATAAGGATAGGTATTGTACAACATGGGGGATATAGCCAATATTTTATAATAGCTATAAATGGAGTATAACTTTTGAAAGGTTTGACTCATTCTGTTGTATATCTGTAACTTACATAATATTGTACAATCGATTATACTTTAATAATAAATAAATAAATAAATCAATCAATCAATCAATCAATCAATCAATCGAATTCTTGGGGCTTCTCCCATGTGCTCAGAGCTTCCAGCCAAATTTTCAGTGCTCTATTCTTAAAAATGAGTCAAAGACAGAAGCCAAAGAAAAATTGTGAATGATGACAGAAAAAGACTAAGCCCAACCTTAAAGTATAAAACTCCCCCCTAACCCTCACTACTCCCTGAGGAGCCAGTGTGATGGATGGAGCCAGAGCTGAGAACCTGCTCGCAAGCCATCCCTTTACCATTCCCTCAGAATCCACCTCCACCACCCCACCCTTCACTATTCACATGCCGCCCTCCTGCCCTCCTCAACCTCTCTCTCCCTCTCTCCTTTTCTCTCTCCCTCTCTCTCTCTCTTTCTCTCTCTCTCTCTCTCTCTCTCTCTCACACACACACACACACACACACACAGGCTTGATTTGAGGGCATGCATCATGCTGCTTTTCTTGATAGCAAACGTTGTTAATTACAACTCTGCCCAGGAAACAGGCAAAGATCCCAAGAGCTCAGGTCTTGACAGTAGGGAGCTGCACTTCTTTCTGGACAAAGAGTCAGGCTTGAGTTAGTGACAAATTCTAAATTGGTATGAGACTTTCCCATTTCCTTTAAGCATAATGCTTCATTGATTGCAAGCTGAATCACATATTGAGTCTGCTTCTCACACTGTCAGCGGGAAGTGTAATTCCTGAATGACTCCCAGCAGACATTTATAGATTTTTCAGTCTGTTGAGTTATAAAAGATACCCAAAGCCTTTTTTTTCATCCTGAAGACTTTTAAATAAATCTTGATCTCAACAGCTAAGTCGTTGAAGATAATTATATACAACACACTGGGAGTAATCTGCATAGAAGCAAGAGTTAAGTTAATGAGGACAGAAAAACAATCAAGTAAGTGTGTAAAGAAACAAAGAACAAAGGACTGAGGACTGGAGTTCTACCTTCCAGTTTGCTCTTGTTTAAGAAGTAAAAGAAAGAAAAATAACTGTTTAAGGCTATAGGGCAAAGATGGGAATAAGAACCTGGTACCCTAGTACCAGGACAGAAAAAAAAAAAGAATATTTCCATAAGGGGTGGTGGACAGAGTAAAAGATATTGGGGAGAGCAAGAAGAAGGGATGTGGCAGACCCAGCTAGTGCCCCATCCAAATACTCTTGGTCTTAATAGTTACAGGGCAGGACTCCTAAATCCAACAGTCTAAATGCCTTTGGCTATGAGAGTCTGCTCTGCCCCGACAGTGACAAGCAAGATGTACTGGGGAATTAATGCTTCCCCATCCTCACTGCAGTGCAACAGCCCTCAACCAAAGACTGACTAGAGTTGGTATATAAATACTCCATGTCCCACACCCCTTAGGAGAACTCTGACCCCATGTTCTACACCGACTCCCAGAGTTCTTCAACAGCATTAAGTTCTAGTCACTCACAGTGGTAGTTGACTTAATAGGACACCGTTTATTGGCCTTCTTCCTTTTTCTTTCTCACTTCCCTACACCCCTACTGTGGCTTCCTAGCATCATCTCCAAAAGACTGGGATGAGAAAAGACCATTGATAAGATAGCCTGAAGGATGTTGAGAGGTCAACATCTGTAGAATGGAAAAGACAGAAGTCATATAGCTAGATTCTAAGGGGAGAGCTGGCGATGAAGAATTGGAGACAGAAATGAGAAACTTTTTCCAGAAGTTTAGCATTTAGAGGAAGAAAAATGGTGCGGGGTTATTATTAATGGGGCAATGGAATTGGGCAAAATCTTTTTGTTTGCATCAATCTAGGAGAGATCCAATGCAGAGTTTTAGACATTTGACTCTAGGACCATTTATGTCTTCCTGGGAGCTCCCCTCCCGCTTTAGGTTCGCCTTCTAACTGCTCTTCTGTTTTATCACCTCTTTGGCTAGCTTCTCTTCTTTGTCCAGACTTTAGGGTGTGTTTTTGAGTTTGCCCTCTCCTCATCTCTTTCTACATCCTCTCTCTGGGTAATCTAACCCTATCCCAAGGCTTGAACTTCCACCTATACACTACTGATTTCTAAATATGTACCTTTAACCCAGACCTTTTCCTGGGCTCCAGACCCAACTGCCTACTCTATCTATCCAGCAGACACCTCAAAATAATCATGCAAAAGTTGAACTTTCCATATTCTCAAATTCATTTTTCCTTTGTATGTAGTTGGTGAGTGGTACTATCATTCATCTAGTTACCTGTATCAGAAAAGTGGAACTCATCCTGAACTCCACCCTCTTCATCCAATCAGTCATTACACTGAACAAGTCCTTTCCTTTTCTTTAACATCTCCTAAGTCCACCCATTCTTTCCATCTCCACTGTTCCTGCCTGATTTAAGGTCATTAGCATCTCTTGCATGAACCATAAATGTCTTCTGAGTGGTCTTACTGCTTTTAGTCTTGACCTGTTCAGCATATTGTTCATATTCCTGCCAAATAGATTCCTGCTGTTTAAAACATCTCCAGGCTTTGTCACGTGCACATGTGTGCACATGTGAGAGAGAGAGAGAAGAAAAAAGAAAGAAAGAAAGAAAGAAAGAAAGAAAGAAAGAAAGAAAGAAAGAAAGAAAGAAAGAAAGAAAGAAAGAGGGAGGGAGGGAGGGAGGAAGGAAGAAAGGAAGAAAGAAACAGAGAGACTCTAGAAGAATGTTCATGGTCAGAGTTGGGGAAAATTGTGTCAAGGACCCAGCCTGAAAGATATCAGACTTCTGGATCCATTCACATTTCCCTTTCTGTAGGTTCAAAACAAGAATCTGCCTCCCACCATCACAGATAATAACTCCATTGGACTCTTCCTGGGGTCAGCCTCTTGAATCAGGGTACAGACAGGAAAGACATCCCCTGGTGTTTTTCATCTATGGATGACAGCCACCAGTGGAGGGCCCAAGGTTAAGAAGCAGAGCTGAAGATGGGTCACGACACAGAGACAGAAAGTTCAAGGTGGAAGAGCCGGGCTAAGACAAGCATGTTTAAGGCAAAGGCCAATATGGCATGATCCAGAAGGGGTTTTCTTTTTCCTTAGAAAATCCTTGTTTAGGAAGTTGATTCCGGACCAGATCGTAGATCCCACACGGGTCAGCAACAACATCTCCTAAGACAGTGGTCTCAACCTCAGGCCCCATGCAACCCTGGAAGCATATGAAGACTTTCTCACTAATTTTTTCTAAATGATTGATGTGGGTTTGTATCCTGCAGGTTCTTCTATTCATAACTACCATTTTGCAGTTAAACTTCTTCCTCTTTACAGGAGAAAGGCACACTCATCATCACCCATCCTGAATCTTACTATGGTGCATCTAAAAAAAGGTGTGCATGTATGGGACGGGGGTGATGTTTTGGTGTTGGTGTTGAGAAAGTGGGATAACAAAACTTTTATAAGCCAGGTGTTTCCTATTCTTTCTTCAATAAAATTGAAGGAGGATCTAATCAAGTTATCAGCTGACAGCTCAACAAAAATAAATTTTTATAATATATCATTCTGCTGGTTTTTTGGCATATAACTTAAGAGGAGTTTGAAGCATTGAGTGACATTTGTTTATAACAAAATGCCTTCCGTTTCCATCATCTTATTTATATAAATAAGATTTCTCAGGGCTCACACATACATAAGCAAACAAAAAAGGAATATGATTGATGCTGGATGCTATCTCATTCCAGCAACAAATAATTTTCATCCATCCATTCATGAACCGCTTTTAAAAGTAGCTGTCCACCTCAGTAATAAACTTCCTCCAATAAATTTTTATTCTGATGTTTACTACTACTTATCAAAGTTTGTGATATATTTATATTGTTTTAATCAAATGTGTAATTATATTCATTGTAATGATAACTCAATCCAGAAGAACTTTAAGTAGTTAAAATCTAACGGTCATAGCAAATGTTTTAAAATTTCATTTCTATTTATATACATAATTTTTATAACAAAGAAGTATGATAGTATGATCAATAAAAGACTTCGAAGTATAAAAATATATTAGGATAAAATTCTGTGGAAGCAGTGAAATGGAAGTAAAAGTTCAAGGAGAAAAAAAGATGCAATGCAATTTTGCAATGCAGAATTTTCTACTGAAAAAGAGGTTGTTTGTGTATATTTTAAATGGATGTTAGTTGGAGGATGGTATTGAATTGCTTTGGTATTTAGATTCCACTGGACTCATTTAAAAGAATGATATAAGAGTTTATTTTTAAATACCAATATTTATAAAGTGCCAGAAAGTATATCATTTGCAATGATTAAACATGCAAAATATGCATGGGATACACAGTTTTCAAATTATTTTAGAGAAGATAAGAGCAAAAATATTTCAAGACCACTGAGTTAAGATTCTGTTTTGTTTTAAGTTAACCGAGACTCAAAAGGACCACTATCACCATAAAAGGGCTCCCGGTTCTGATAATTCTCCTTAGCACAGAGGAAAAACTTGGCATCGAGCCAGGCTCATAAAGTTCTATCTGCCCATTTCAGATTCTATCAGCTTTGTAACTGGCCAGCCACCTCCCTTGGTCTCACTTTTCCTCTCAGCCTCCCCTCCCAACTCCAAACTAGAGCCTTACAGGATTCTTGCACCTCCCCCCACAAGTCACTGTAACACTCTGTACCCCACGCCTTTGCTCAGACTGCTCCTTCTACCTAGGATGCCCCCTCACCTCTCCCCTCAGCTCCCCTTCTCCATCCAACAGGGAATTTCTCCCACAAATTGTCATTCAAAACTGGCCCTCTATTAGGGTGACCAAACACCCCAGTTTTCCCAGGACTGAAAGGTTTCCTTGGGATGAGGGACTTTCCTAAAATCAGAAGAGTCCCAGGCCAACCAGGATTTTTGGTCACTCCACTATTCTATGTTCAAGGGACTCACAATTTGGCTTGGGAAAAGTGACCCTCAACTTTAGAGTGTTAACTTCTGTCTTCTTCCTACTGACTGACTTCTCACCTGTGGAAGATAATTACTCTTCCATATTCTGAGAGCACCTTCTTAGAATACTACAATTCAAATGCTTTAAGCATTTGAGTTACCATATTCCCAATTACCAGCTCATACTTTAAAGAGCAGTTACTTTGTGATCTTAACAGAAGCACTCTCTTCTAATTAATTAAGCTAATTAAGTTTGCATATTCAATTCCTACCAGTGCATGCCTTAGATCATCACTTCAAAATAAGGTATCTATAAAGATTGGAACTCTTAATCCCCTAAAGATAATTTTGAGAGAAGCATTGTAAATTTCCTGTGACTGTATGAATGTGTGTTTGGAGAGGTAGAAGATGAAATTTGATTTGAAACCTTAGAAGAGTTTCCAGAATTTCCCAGAGTCAGAATGTGGTCAGGACTGAAGATGCCATAGAGACCTGTTACCTGACTAAGACTTAGTATCCAATCCAGTAAGCATACTAATATCCATTTTATTAAACTATTGAAGGGATTAAAAGAGGCAGTGTGGCAACTTGGTTAAGAGCACAGATTCTGAAATTAGGCAGCCTGGGCTTGAATTTTGTCTCTTATAGCTTACTAGCTGTGTGACCATGGACAAGTCACTTAACATCTCTGAACCTCAATTTCCTCGTCTGTAAAATGGGGATGACAATAGAAGATGCCTCATAGGCTTATTATGAGGATTGAATGAATTAATGGGTACAAAGTGCTTAGAACAGTACCTTGTACATAGTAAGTGACACATAATTGTTTGTCAAACAAGTGTACAGAAAGTGCCTGGAGCATTCATAGGAGCCTAGAAATGGAAGCTTTTATTGTATTTATAGACTGTCTTTCTTAGCTGGAATCTGTACACTTTCAGAGAATAACTGGATTGAACAGAAGTTCAACAAATTACTGAACCGTGAGAATAGATTTTCTAACTCTCCACTGAGAGTCCTTTGTTCAAATTATTTAGGGCTCACTGAGAAAAGACTTTGAGAGGACAGTTTTTTTTTTTGTTTGTTTGTTTGTTTTAGCATGGATAAGAAAATCTGACAATTGACAACAGAATTATTTTAAATAGTTTTATATTAGCGAGAGTATCCCAGAGGTTTTCATGGCAAGCGTTTTATTTCCTTGCCCAGGAAGGAAGGCCCGCATTTACAGCATGGTTCAGAGTCTGGGTCAGCAGGCAGCTTTCCTCAGCAGGGCTCCCCTTGATACACAGGACTGTGAAACCAATTTTGGGTTACCATGGTAACTAAGGGAGCCTCTGGAAATTTTTCCAAATGAAACATTCATTCAGGGCATCAACAGGCATGGCCTGAGGGGAGGAGGGAGTGGGGAGAGGGACAAAAATGCACTGTCCCTGACCCCACCAAGTTCACAAGTCTACTGGAAAGACAGAGTATTTTTAAAAATCATTATATTAAAAAGATGCTTTCTTTTTCTTTTTACATTTTAAAGCTTTTGAAATAAGATGGGTCAATGTATGAGTTCATTTAGCATTATGGGTTCCCCTGACCCACATATCTATTACCAAGTTAATAGATTAAAAGATGTCTTATAACTGGGGGCTGGGTACAGCTCAGTGGTAGAGTGCGTGCTTAGCATGCACAAGGTCCAGGTTTCAATCCTCAGTACTTCCATTAATAAACAAATGTAAATAAACAAATTAAAATAAAAGATGTCTTATAATCTATAGCTTTTTGGAACTAAAGAAATTTGATATGCTAGCATGCCCTGTGCTGACCAAAATGTACAAAAGACAGAAGGGGTCAAGCCTTGGCGGGGAGGGAGAAGCAGCATGAGTGTAGCCGAGCTCCCCAGGAAGCTCTCTGCCAACATCTGCCTTGGTTCTAAACTATCTGGATACAGAAAAAGATACAGGATTCTACCAGCAGGATGCTAATCAAATTGCCTTCTCTCTCCCTTTCTCTCTCTCTCTCTGTTAAGTAACCAGCCTTACTTTATGACACAGAGATGACAGAAAAATGAGAGGAACAGAACTTGATGGTGGCAAGGCTTGTGTGCACAGATGGCCAGCCTGTGAGCACTCATCCCTGACTCTTCAAGTCTAGGCAGCAAGGAGCAGACCTGCTTGAGGGGGCTCTGTTGGTAGCATCAGCTTAATTTAGCAAACTAGCCTCCTGTCAAACTAACAAGGAACTCTAGAACTAGGGCCACGTGTACCAGCCAGTCCCAGTTCTACACTCCTTCTTGTGGACTGGAGGTAGAGTACTGTCCAAAAACCAAGAATGCCACACACTTACATAGCCCTTCCTGTGTAAAAACTCTGACATTGTGCTAAGAGCCTCACATAGCTAATTCATCTAATCCACACAAGAACTTCATAGGTAGAGATTATTACCATCCCCATTTTACCAGTGAGAAGATCAAGGTATAGACGGAAAACAACCTGCTCAAAGCCCCACAGCCCTAAGCAGCCACTAATCTACTTTCTGTCTCTATAGATGAGGCACTGAGATTTGAACCTACTTTGACTTTGTTTTTACTTCTGTTTGTTTGTTTGTTTGGGGGGAGATAATTTTGGTATGACTTTATTTTCATTTATTTTTTTGTTTGGGGGGAGGTCATTAGGTTTATTTATTTATCTGTTTTTTAATAGAGGTACTGGGGATTGAACTCAGGACCTCGTGCATGCCAGGAATGCACTCTACCATTGAGCTACACCCTCACCCCTTGGTCTGACTTTAGAGTCCAAGTTCTCTACCCTCTGCTGCCTCTTGGCCTTGCTGTTAGTTAGACAAGCCCACACGGGGAGTCCAGGACCACACAGAGATAGATCTTTACCTTGGCTTTCATGGTATGTTCCCACTCTTAGAGAGTAGAGAGCAGGGAGAAGAGGTAAAGGGTGGGGATGGCTTCTACAGATCACTTATGTCTAGCCCCTCCCACAGGGTGGGATCAGGTAGAGTGAGGGTTCCTGACTCTCAGTCCACGCCATGTGGCCAACTGCTTGTAGATGAAAAAGGAACCTCTCCCTTTTGCATCCTCTCAAGCTCTCCATCCACAGCCCCTTCATTCATTTACCCAGAGGCCTTCAGGGGCCAAGAATGTAACATAAATAGAGAACTAAAGAACAAATGCTCAAATTCAAAAACATTAAAATTTATGCCTGACAAAGAAAACAGTTCTGGAGACAGAATGGAGACTGGGGAAGTTGCCAGCTTGCAGTTGCTGGTCTATTTCTTTGTTCCCCACTCATAGCCAGGGCCTCACTCCTTTTTGGTGCTCAGCCTCCAAGGAACTGACACCTAGTCATCACCCCTCATCCTAATCCCTTGCTGGGTAGACCAGAGGACGCATCATTGATCTGGGTCTTAAAAGATGGACAGGAGTTTACCAGGAGGAGTTTGACAACAAAGAAAAATGTATTCCAGGCAGAAATAAATAGAAAGAGCAAAAGGTGAGAGATAGACAACTTAAGAGACTTCCTGGGGATCTGAAAGTAATTTTATGTGACTGGAGAGTATGGACATCAGATGAGGCTGGAGAGGAAGACAGGACCAGGCACCAGCAGGATTCCAGCACCTACTAAAGAAACTTAGCTTTTACCCTGAGTCCATGAGAGGCCCCCAGAGATTTTAAGCTGGAAAATAAGATGCTATGATTTCTGTTTAGAACCTTCACCCTGACAGCTGCAAGGAGAATGTCAGAGCCAGTGGGGAGCTGCGAGCAGACCAGGCTGCTTGAACCAAAGCTCTTGGGATAGAGAGTAGAGTTCCCAGAGATATTTAGTTGGTAAGGATGATAGTGTTCAGTGATAAGGAGAGAAAATTGCAGTGTATACTGTTAGAGGTGGTTCAGGAAAACAATCTAGAACATGATACTTGAATGTCTTCGTTCAGTTCTGTATCATTTTGATTTAAACTTATCCTTGAATTGTCTCAACCTACCATGAGTAAATCCCTGTAGAACTGCTTTAAAAGCTCACTGTGTTCCAGTCCACTTGTAACTGAGATGTCCGGTAGAGGAAACACAGAACCCATTTATGAGGAAATGTGGAGGTGACACAGGCAGTAACATGGCAACGGCTATTCATCTTGGGTTTCAGGCAACAGGTGGCTCCGCAGCACAAACAAGGAGACTCCAGTCGGGCTCTGGAAAAGCAGCACTCAGCCGGTCTGACTGGCATTCGCCTCTCTCCCCTCAGCCTCCCATTTGCTTATATGTCTCTGTTTCCGAGTTTGCATATGTCCTCTCCGGAACCCTGGATTCTCCACGTTGGTCTCCGGGGGACTGTCCGAGGCTTCATCTGGAGCCCTGCCCAGACCTCTCGGCCTGGAGCTGGTGCTATTTCTGCGTCTGCTGGCACGGTCCCCCGACCCCCAGGCTCCTCACAGGGCCCATCTGAGCCCCACCTGTGCTGACTGAGACACGTGGCTAGTGAGGGGCAAAAATAGGGCTTGATCTCAGTCTGCCCAAGTCCTGTGTTCTGTCCACTCAGACACACTGCTTCCCGGGATTAATATCTCCCTGCAGAAAGGAGAGGCAGGTTTGAATGTCATTTTTGTGTGTGAACTATAAAGTGAGTTCAAGTACATCTCACTTTTGCCCTTTCTTCTCCTTTATTGCCATCTCATAGTCAGGATCAACTTATCCCTTAGGCACAGCAAACACGGCATCAAGGGTCCCTGATACTTTAAAAGGTTCACAAAATGTTTTCATTTTAATTTCTTTAAAAATCAGACTAAAAATAAATAAATATAATGAATATATAGAAACAAACCTGGTGTATTTAATGCCAGTGAACTGTAAAGTTAAAATGTTAAATTGTATGTTATGCATATTTTAATACAATAAGAAAAGTGAATGCAGCCTGAATTATATTTATCTTTATACTAACACAGTTGTAAAATACAAAGTTAATATTTTTTTATGAAGGAAGAGGCCTACAAATTCAAAACGCCAGGGCCCATGAAAGTAATAATTCAGCCCTGCTAATGTTACTGAGTCCAAACTCATTCTGACAGGCCAATAAAATGAGAGACAAAGTATTGGGGCAAGGAATAATGACTTTATTTGGAAAGGCAGCAGACCCAGAAGATGGGAGACTAATGTCTTAGAGAACCATCTTACCCAAGTCAGAATTCAGGCTTCTTTTATACTAAAAAGGGGTGGGGGTGTGGTTGGTTGCTGCAAACTTTTTGGTGTCAGAATCCTTTGTTCTTGCAGCTGTCCATGTAGGTCCTATAGTGATGTAAACGTAAGCCTCCAAGACAAATGTTATTTTCTGTTCTGCAACTTTTTATCTCTATAAAGTGTTGGAAAAGTGTTGTACGGATGGGATGGATGGAAAAGCATTATGGATAGAAAGGTGTTATACCCTTAAAGGTCAGAGTCTTAAGAATGGGCTATCCTATATATTTCAAGCTATAAGTAACATTTCTTTACAAAAGGTACAAAACCAGCATGACTAAGCACAGGAAACAGAGCACAGGGTTAGAGCTAAAGGAACAGATTCAATATGGGGTCAGATTTGTTCTTCCCTATCACACTAGTAGCGAGTAGTTGGGTAATTCATATGAATGATAAGTTTTGTATTTATGGACCAAATCATATAGACTGCCATGGTTTGAGGGTCTAACCATGAAGGTTACGCACCATGATTCAGGCTCCTAACACCTGTCACTTGGTGATAGCTACAGAGATTGTTCAGATGAGATGCTGAAGATAGTAGCTCTGAGAACCTCATTAGTTCCAGTCTCCACAGTACAAGTTTTCCTTCAGTACAGTGAAGCCAGACACTTGGACGTGATCAATTTATTCCAAAGTGCATTTTTTTGTTTGTCGGGGTGGGGGGGCTTGTTTTTTTTTTTTTTTATTTTTAATGGAGGTACTGGAGATTGAACCTAGGACTTTGTGCATGCTAAGCACACACTCTACCACTGAACTATATCCACCCCCACGCCATCCCCCGCAAAGTGCATTCTTGATTTTTTTTTTTTAATTAACAAATCTCTCTCTTGGACTACCAAAATAGCCTTTTAATGGCTTTCCCTGACTTGATTTCTGCTCCCATCCAACCCAGTATGATCTTTGTAAACTTTCATCTCCCTGAAATAAGATTATTCAATGACTCCCAATATTTTTATTATTTCAAAAGCTTGATGAAATCCCACTTTTACTCATGGCAAGTAAAATAAAATAACTTAAAATTGCTTAAGTTTTGGCTGGAATTGTATCAGCATGCTTGGTACAATTAATACATTTAGAGAAAACAAATGGATTTTTCTTCCAGACGCATGTTTTGTTTTGCAAAAAGGTCTTTCACACATGGGCCTCTGGGGAAAAGATCGTGAATGGGTCCTGGGAAGTGAAAAGGCACGGGGTTCCCTGAAAGTGTCTCAGCAGAGTTTGTCTGACACTTCTGGGAGGGCAGTGCCACAGAGAAATTACTGACTAGCTGACGATGGGAGAGGGGGAAGGGACCATGAGGAAGCATCACATTAAAATTCAATGCAAAGTGAAAGCTTGTCTTCAGCAAGGGTGAATGACTCAGCAAGAAACCTGTCTCCAGGATTTAGTTACTGCTCTCTGCAATTCCTGTATTAAATAAAAAGCAGATTCTTATTATCTACTTGAAGTAATTCCATTACTCACCAGATGGCAAATAAGCAACAAACACATTTCCTAGAATATTTTTTAAATCCTAAAGTGAAAGGATTGCTTAAGGTCGCAAATACTTGGTGCATCTGGTCATTGGGAGGAACCTGGCCTTTGGCAGCTCAAAAAAGAGGTTTTGGTTTTTAAGTCTAGTTCTGTTTGTTTGTCTCTGTGGTGCATAGTTATCATTTCACATTCCTACCCTCAATCCCCTTCCTTCTGGTAACTGTCACGGCCCCTTCCAATTTTCTTGGGAAATAATAAATATACTCAGTCCATGCTTTTAAGTAATATTTGTTAGATGCCTTCTCTGTGCTTTTCTGGACAGAGGGGCTGCAGCAGTGAAAAAAATCAAGGTCCTTGATGAAACCTATTCAGGAATTCAGGTTTACGTGGTATAGGTGGGCATGTGACCTTGATGATTTTTTACCATCATCTCTCCCCTTAACCACCGTTCAGTAACTGGTTCAGAAATGTGCATGTGTCTTAGATAAGGATTCCCTAGAAGCAGAGCCTGAGGCAAGGATTCAGATATAAGAAAGATAGGGAGTGCTCTTAGGAGAAACATGTAAGGGAGTGAGGGAAGCAAGAAAGAGAAGAAGAAGGTGAGCAGAGAGCTGGCTTCAGATTAAGTCCAGATTTGGCCTGATTTTGTGTATGAAAGGGAAATTTTGCCTCTGGAACACAAATTGCACATCAGAGTCATTTCCGTCCAGAGGCAAGGAGGTTGCCATCAGTCACTGGTCTACAGATGAGGCAGTATAACCTCCCAGGCATACCTGGGCTTAGGAGGCTCTTATTAGCCAAGGGCAACTCTCATAAGTCAAGGTCACAAGTTTAAGCTGCTAGCCACAACCTGGAAAAACGACAGGAGGTGAAGAAGGGAAGTGTGCACCAGCTTATAGAGGGAATCTAGATAGAGCACCAAAAGCATCTACTAATGTATGTGTCCCAACCAGACTAATCTTAGACTGTGAAATTTACTTCTGGAACTTCTGCTTAAGCCCAGAAGAGTCAACTGAAGGGAAACAAGTGTAGAGAAATGTAGCAAGAGAGGGAGAGTCCTGATGACATCATTTGAACCTCACAACCAGCTGTACAAACAGGCACATGGTCTTGGCCACAGGTGATGTCCAGTTGGGCAGAGTGTAAAAGCTGAGTCCGAGGGGCACAAATACTTAAAGAGAGAACCAAAGAAGAAACACTCATAGAGGATGTTGGGACATCAGAAAAATAGGAGCCAAAACTGAGGAAGATGTTTTGAGCCTGTGTCAGTAAGGTTTTGCATACATTCCTTTGCGGATTTAGCTTAGTGGAATATCTCTGGGTGGCATATTCCCCCTTTTCCTAGACCCCCTGGGACTGTGAAATGGACATGTTCATTTTTGTCTTCAAGTCAACAACCCCTGTTGGAGATTCTGACCCCTTGCATAGCTCCTGCGCACCCTGTGATTCCCACCTTCCCTGGCCACACTTAATTAGAACCTACGGAAACCAATCCAAAGGCAACCAAATTCTCTGGATAATCTAAGATGAGAAGCCCAGTGAATGTTTCTAGTGGACATTTTAATTAAAATCTGTGGAGTATGAGTGTAAATCAGCACAGGGTGAAACCAGCACCACAGCCAGTAGGAAGCTAAAATAATGGGAAAAGAGGCATCTCGGGGAGAAAGAAGAAACCAGTTCTTATAGAGAAACAGGTTAATAAAGCAAATACAAAAGAAGCAGAAACCAAGAGTCATGCAACTTCATGAGAACTGAACAGGTGGCTTCACATCCTGACTTCAATTTTTAGTCCCATGTCAGCAGCACCATCTCATTTCCTGCCATCAGATGCTTAAGACATTATTTATTAACCTCTTACAATTATGGGCCCTTCACATAAGCTAACTCAAGTGACCTTTGTTCTATGACCAGTCCTGTCCCAAATAGAAGACAAAATGCCTGTCATATCTATGTGGCCCATTAAGCAGATGTGTATTATGTGCAGACAGTATGGTAGACTGATTTATTAACACCAGTTCTTCACCCTTGCCTGCATGCTCACCCTTTGCCATGTGACTTTACAGTTCCTTCCAGTAGACACAGAATTTCTCCTTACTATCTGCAAAGCTTTGTTATTCTCTTTGGTCAAAAGGTTATCATCAGCCATTCTGCAAGGGAAAGCTTGAAATCTGCTTGTGCAGTTGGGCTTGCCCTCTTGCATCTCTTCTATCACCATGAGGACTGTCCCCAGGTGGCTACTGCTGCATCAGTCTGAGCCCCAGAATGAGCACTTACGGAGCCTATCGGAGCCCTATTCTTTTTTTTTTTATTGAAGTCTAGTTGATTTACAATGTTGTGTTAGTTTCTGGTGTACAGCATTCAGATATATATGTATATATATATATATAATATATATATATATATATTCTTTTTCATTATAAATTATTACAAGATATTGAATGTAGCTCACTGTGCTATATAGAAGGACCTTATCATTTATCTATTTTATATATCGTAGTTTGTTTCTGGTAATTCCAAACTCTTAATTTACCCCTCCCCTCCACCCCTACTTTCCCCTTTGGTAACCGTAAGTTTGTTTTCTATGTCTGTGAGTTTTGAGCTCTACTCTTAACAAGAAGCCAAACACAGGTGAACCCAATTGTGTTCTGGAACCAAATCCAGTCTAGATTAGCCAACTCCCAGATGTACAAGCAAGAATAAATGGATTTGGGATAATTTACTACATAGAATTATTCTGACTATAGCTCACTGGTACATACACCAATGTATGTTCGTGTAATGGAATATTCCAGCCAAATAATGCTATTTCAACCTTTCTATGCTTACTGAAATTCCCTTAGCCTTCCTTCCAGGTCATAGGGGGACCTGTGTGGTGGGCTCAGATTTGTGCATCAGGCCTCATAGTATCCTAGTTGTCGTGAGGCTCCACTGGACACATGAACTTTCATTCTCTTCAGGGCCCCCTCTAACATCAACATTCTTCAAGCTCATGGCTCAACCCTAGCAATGCTGGTGGAGGTTTCCTACAGCAGATGCTGGGTTTGGGAGCCTAACAGCAAAGCAGTGCCAACCATCTTCTTTCTGCCACAGTCAGATCATGAGGTAGTTAAGTAAGAAGGCCCCCAGACACTGGTAGATAATTTACATAAATTATCTCATTTAATCCTTATAGTAAGTCTTGAAGTAATATTATAAAATATTACATTATCTCCATTTTCCACTGGAGATTGAGAGATTTTGAGTAATGTGCCCAAGGTCACCAGCTGGCTAATGGAAGAGCGAATCAGGGCTCTGGTCTCTTAAATCCTAGTTCGTGTTCTTTCCTCTGCATACCACTGTGTCCTCCACCCCAAAGTGTCCAGTTCCCTTCAGCATACATCAGCTTAACCCAGCCGGGAGAGGACTCGTGGTCATGGAGTCTAAGTTTCTTACTTCAGAGGAGAGATTAAGTGAGATTAAGTTGGCAAAAGACTGGGGATTGGAATTCAAGCCTCGTGACCGAAATTGAGGGCATATTCAGGGCACAAGGCTGTCCCAGCTCTTGGAAGGGACTAAAATTCTTTTGCCAAGGAAAGAGTATTTCTTTTACAAGTTTATGTTGTAAGAGAAATACCAACAGAAACTCTGCCTGGTGATTGTTCAATGTATCCTATTTTCACATCTAAGATATCCCTTGAGACTCCCACCAAACTTGGAGTTCACCAAGTCCTATACTCTCTGTCATTTCTCCCTGGAGACTCAGAGTGATTGAGTGTTCCACTCAAAACCGAATTGGGACAGGATGAGGGCCAGCTTCTGTGCTGACCTATCAGTTCTGCCTCCTGGCTACATACAAGCCGAGAGAGACCCTTGCTGGAGGCTGCAGCTACACATTGTGAAGGCAGGCTGGGTTGCACTCACTCTCGGCCTCTGTTGGCTCTTTATTTCTTGCATTTCAAGGAGCCAGCAGGCTGAGGGCCAGACGATCTCATTAAGGAATATGAAACATATGCTTCACTGCTCCTTTGTTGCTGTCAAGAAGACTGAAGAAGTAAGCACTGATGAATTTCTGGAAGTGAACAAGGATAGTGCCAGAATCAAGAGTGCAAAAGAAAACACCAATTTTTTTTTTTAATTACAAAATTCAAACTTGAAGAGACCGTAAAGTTTCAAGCTTCTGGCTAGTTGGCTACCTTAGAGTGATTTCTTCCACGCTTCTCCATACTCCAAAGTTTGAAAATATCATTTCTGAAGCATATCTTCCAAGTATTAGCCGTATTTTTGTGGGACTAGTTAGTAATGCATCAGGAATTAGAATAGAACTTTTAAAATTTGAAGTTAGGATTAGCCAACTGTATTTTTACTTTTCTTAAATACAATGTCAAAGATTACCTACTTCATTCCATCTGGACAGCTGGGCCATTCAGCTCTGGTGAGTTTCTCCTTTGTGAATGTCGTGGACAAGATAATATGCCACTCAGATCCCCTTCACTGTGGGACTGCTGCCCCAGCAGCTAGGAGTGCTATTAGCAGACAGCCTTGGCCATCAGTTCCTTCAGAGATTGTCTCATCTGTAGAGATAAGGCTCACCCAAGGTCAATCTTTCAGGGCTGACCACATCCAATGAAGAAAGATGCAGCAAATAAAGACCTAGCCACCTCAACCCAACTTGGGACAACTTTGAAGGGCCATTCTCACTCCGAAACTCCCTTTGCCAATGCTACAGTCAGGCTTGTTTCACAGTTTGATTTCCCCTTCTGCAACTCCTGCTTCTTTTCCCTTCCTTCAGCAGGAGTCCATCTCAGGGGCACTTCCCAATAAATATCCGGCACACTAAACTCCATCTCAGATCTGCTTCCTAGAGAACATAACTTGAAATAAACTATTTCCATACTTTTTAAACCTTTAGACAATTTTTTAGAGCAGGTTTAGGTTTACAGCAAAATTGAGCAGAAGGTACAGAGATTTTCCATGTAACTCCCTGCCTCCCCCACTATCAAAATCCCACACCAGAGCGATTCATTCGTTACAACTGATAAGCCTATACTGACACATCATTATTACCCAAAGTTTGTAGTTTATATTAGGGTTCTACAGGTTTTGACAAATGCATGATATGTATCAACTATTATAGTGTCATACAGAGTAGTTCAAATGCCCTGAAAACCCCTTGTGCTCTGCCTATTCACCCATCCCTCCATCCTTTATTCCTGGCAACCACTAATCTTTCACTACTTCCATAGTTTTGCCTTCTCCAGACTGTCATATGGTTGGTAGCCTTTTCAGATTGGCTGCTCTCACTTAGTAATATGCATTTAAGCTTCTTCCATATCTTGATGGCTCATTTCTTTTTAGTGCTGAATAATAATTCATTGTCCAGATGTACCACAATTTATTTATCCATTCACCTTCTGAGGGAAATGTTGATTGCTTCCAAGTTTTGGTAATTACGAATAAAGCTGCTATAAACATTCCTACGCAGGTCTTTGTGCAGACATAAGCTTTCAACTCCTTTGGGTAAATACCAACCAAGGAGTGTGATTGCTAGGTCATATAGTAAGACTATCTTTAGTTTTGTAAGAAATTGCCAAATTGTCTGTATAATTCTGCAGTCCCATCAGCAATGTAAGAGAGTTCCTGTTGTCCCACATCCTCTCCAGCATTCGGTGGTGTCAGTGTTCCAGATTTTGGCCATTCTAATACGTGTATAGTGGTATCTTACTGTTATTTTTAATTTGCATTTCTTTGATCACATATGATGTAGAGCATTTTTTCATATGCATATTTGACATTGTTTATCGTCTTCGATGAGATGTCTGTTAAGGTCTTTGGCCCATTTTTAAATTGGGTTGTTTGATTTCTTATTATCGAATTTTAAGAGTTCTTTGTATGTATTGGATTAACAGTCTTTTATCGGATGAGTTTTTTGCAAATATTTTTTCCCATATTATGACTTGCCTTCTGATTCTCTTGACATTGTCTTTTGCAGAGCAGAAGTTTTCAATTTTACTGTAGTCCAGTTTATCAATTATTTCTTTTATGGATTGTATCTTTGGTGTTGTATCTAAAAAGGTCTCACCTTATCCAAGGTCATCTAGAAATTTTATAACAAGTTTTTCATTTTACATTTAGGTCTATGATCCATTTTATGTCCATTTTTTGCAAAGAGTGTAAGATTTGTATCTAGATTGGTTTTTTTATATGGATATCCAGTTGTTCCAGCACTATTTTTGAAAAGATCTTTTTCCATTTTATCATATTTATTCCTTTGTCAAAGATCAGTTATATTTATGGGGATCTATTTCTGTGCTCTCAGTTTTGTTCCATTAATCTATTTGTCTATTCTTTTGCCAATATTGCACCATCTTGATTACTGTGGCTTTATAATCAGTCTTGAATCTGAGTCAATCCTCTAGCTTTGTTCTACTCCTTCAATATTATATTGGTTGCTCTGAGTTTTTGGCCTTTCTATATTAACTTTGTTTATTGTTTAAAATTTTTACTTTTATCTTTTTCAGCTTTATCATGATATAATTGAAAAATAACATTGTGTAAGTGCAAGGTGTACAATGTGATGACTTGATATATATACATACATACATATATATGTATATATATATATATATATAGTGAAATGTTTGCCACAATAAGTTTAGTTAACACATCCTTCACCTCACGTAATTATCATTTTTTGTTGTTCTTCTTATAATGAGGGCATTTAAGATCTACTCTTTCAGCAACTTTCAAATATAAATACAGTATTGTCAGCTATAGTCACTATGCTGTACATTAGATCCCTGGAACTTATTCATCTCATAACTGAAAGTTTTTACCCTTTGACCAAGTTTTCCCTTTCCCCCACCCCCTAGCCCCTGGTAGCCATCAATCTGCTCTCTATTTCTATGACATTGATGCTTTTAGATCATACAGTATTTTTCTTTTTCTGTCTCATTTATTTCACTTAGCATGATGTCCTCCAGATTCATCCATGTTGTTGCAAATGGCAGAATTCTTTTTTGTGGCTGAATCATATTCCATGCAGTTTTACAGATATATAAAATCACATTTGCTTTATCCATTCCTCCAATGATGGACACTAAGGTTGTTTCCTTGCCTTGGCTACTGTGAATAATGCTGCAATGAACATAACAGTGCAGATATCTCTTCAAGATAGTATTTCATTTCCTTTTGATAAGTACCCAGAAGTGGGAAGACTGAATCATATATAGTTCTGTTTTTAATTTTTTGAGGAACCTCTATACTGTTTTCCATAGTGGCTGCACCAATTTACATTCCCATCAAGTGTACCAGGGTTCCTTTTTCTCCACATCCTTGCCAGCATTTGTTCTCTCTTTTCTTTTTGGTAATAGCCATTCTAACTGATGTGAAGTGATATCTGTTTATATTTAAATAATTATTGATAATTAAAGATTTATTATTCCCATCTTATTCACTGTTTCCTAGCTGCTTTGTAGTTCCTTTGTTTTTCCTTCCTCTCTTAACTGTCTTCCTTTGTGAATTGATGATTTTGCATAGTGGTGTACTTTGTCTTTCTCTTGTCTATACCTACTATAGGTTTTTGTACCTACCCTGAGGCTTACTTGAAACATCTGTAACAATCTGTTTTAAGCTAATAACAACTTAACTTCAGTCACATTAAAAAAAACTCAACCATTTTACTACTCGTCTTTTTTTTTTCTTACATTTTTGATGTCACAATTTACATCTCTTTATATTGTATATCCATTAACAAATTATTGTAGCTATAGCTATTTTTTAGTACTTTTATTCTTTTACCTTTATTCTAGAGTTAAGTGGTTAACGCACCTCCATATTACAGTATTAGAGTATTAGTTTCTGATGTGTTGTATATTTTCATACGTTTCCATGTTACTAATTTGCATCCTTTTGTTTCAGTTTGAAGAACTGAAACATTTCATCATTTCTTACAAGGCGAGTCTAGTGGTGATGACCTCTGAGTTTTTGTTTGGAAAAGGCTTTATCTTGCTTGCATTTCTGTCAGGTAAGGTATTCTTTTATCCTTTTTTAAAAAACATTTTTTGGGGGATTAGATTTATTTATTCATTTATTTATTTGATGGAGTTACTAGAGATTGAACTGAAGACCTTGTGCATGCTGGGCAAGCGCTCTACCACTGAGCTATACCCAGCCCCTGTCAGGTAAAGTATGGCAGTTTTTTTCTTTCAGCACTTTGAATATATCATGCCCCTCTCTCCTGGCCTGCAAAGTTTTCACTGAGAAATCCACTAATAGCCTTAGGGGGATTCCCTTGTATAAGAGAATTTTTTTTCCTCTCTCTTGCTTGTTTAAAAATTCTTTCTTTGTCTTTGATTTTTATAAATATATTTGTTTGTTTATTGAAGTGTAGTCAGTTTACAATGTTGTGTCAATGTCTTTGATTTTAGACTATTTTATTCTAATTTGTCTTGCAGAAGATTGTTTTAGATAGAAATTTTGGGGTGACCTATTAGATTCATGAACTTGAATTTCCAAATTTCTCCCCAGGTTTGAGAAGTTTTCAGCCATTATTTCTTTAAATAAGCTTTCTACCTCTTTCTCCCTCTCTCCCTTCTGGGACTCCAATGATTGTTTATCTTAATGGCGTCCCATAGGTCCCATAGGCTTTCTTCATTTCTTTTCATTCTTTTTCTTTTTACTCCTCTGACTAAATAATTTCAAATGATCTATCTTCAAGTTCACTGATTCTTTCTTCTGCTTGGTACAGTCTACTGTGGAAGCTCTCTGTTGGATTCTTCAGGTAGTTCTTAAGTTTAATTCTTCAATTCCAAAATTTCTGCTTGATTCTTTTTTTTTTTTTCTATCCCTTTGTTGAACTTCTCATTTTGTTCTTGTATTGTTTGCCTAATTTCATTAAATTGTTTATCTGTTTTCTCTTGTAGCTCTTGAGCATCTTTAGATACGTTATTTTGAATTCTTTGTCAGGAAATTCATGCGTCTCCATTTCTTTGCGATCGGTTACTGTGTTCCTTTGGTGGTGTCATGTTTCCTTGATTCTTTGTGATCCTTGTAGCCTTTCATAGATGTCTACACATTTGAGAAAGAAGTCACCTCTTCTAGACTTCATAGGCTGACTTTGGTAAGGAATGATGTTCATCTGTGGGTGGGTTACAGAAGCATGCTGTGACCCAGGGTCTAGTGGTGCAGGGTTTCATGTGTATGAACATGTGGCAGCTCCAAGTCCTTGGTGTGTCTGATGACAATGGCTCAGGCTGCTCGGCTCCACAATACTGACAACTGTGTGGTCTTTTGTGAGTGCTGTGGAGAGTCCACAGTGGCTGAATGGGCTGTTGGGCATTCCCTGGTCCAGCAGCTGGAGATCAGGGCAGGCACTGGTAGTGGCTGGAGCTGGTTGTGTGCACACACTCGGCTGTGGAGGCCAGCTGCAGGTGCCTATTTAGTGGCAGAGGCTGGTTACAGACACTCAAAGTGGTGAGGGCCAGGGCCAGACCTAAGGACCAGGGCCCACTTCAGACACAGTAGTATCTGTGGGGGCCCTGGCTGTCAGAGTGTACTCCTGTGGCCACACAGTTTATGGGCATGCACAAAGAAGTGGAAGTTGATCTCAGGAGTTGGGTCAGAGTGTGCAGATTGCACAGCTGGAAGGGCTAGCTGCAGGTGACCCCAGAAGTGCAGGCCAATGACAGAAGACAGGGCTTGATCTTTGTCAACAAGCAGCTGTGGAGACCCTGCCTGTTGGTGTGCACCCCTGTGGCTGCAGGGTCTCACCACAGACACACTCACAGCTATCGAGGTCAGCCCTGGGGGCTAGCCTGGCATTCTGTACTCATGCAGCTGCAGAGGCAGGGGCCAGCTACCAGCGTGGACCCTGGGCTGAGGTGGTTGGGGAAAAGGAGGTAAGGTAAGGAGTTAGGAGAGACTCAGGCAGCTGGTGTTTTCTAATGTGAAAATCTGTGGAGTGAAAACCTTTGAAATCTGCAGGGGGTCCTCGGTGGCTGTGCTGGCCTTTGGTTTCTTTGTTGGTAAAAGCTGCTGGGGCCCCCTGCAGAGATAGTCACTGGAAACTGCAGTGGCTCCCCCTACATGGCTGATATTGGGAGCATCTGTTCCCAGCTGACTCTATATATCTATGTCTGTATGTCTTCATATTTATATGTCTACACATCTCTATATGTCTCAGCCTTGCTGGTCTCTAGGTGGGGTGAAACTGAAGCAGGTCCTTCGTGTATTGCCCTCAAAGGCTGGTTGTTCATCCTGCTTTCCCTTTACTGGTGAGAGGAATTCTTTCTAGCTGGAGAGTTCCCCCTTGGAGCTGAGCAGTGCTGGCCTGGGATATGGGATAATGCAGGCAAACTGAAGCTGTTATTTCTTCCTTTTTTGTGAGTTAGCCTCAAATTTTTTGTTCTACTGTGTTGCTGAAGTTTCTTAAATGGAATCCTAAGCTCTCCCAGAGCTGTTTTTATTTGTGGATACTCATCTAATTGTTGATCTCTGTGGGAGGACAGAGGCTGGGGTCTCCTACACTGCCATTTTGGTAACATCATCCCATATAAAATTTGGAATCAGTTTGTCAGTATCCACAAGATAAGTTACTGGAATTTGATTGGGATTGTGTTGAATCTATAGATTAAGTTGGGAAGAACTGACATCTTGACAATATTGTCTTTCTTTCCATGAACATGGAATAGCTCTCCATTTATTTATTTATTTATTTTTGGACTTCTTTCATCAGAGTTTTATAGTTTTTCTCAAATAGCTATTACCTATATTTTGTCATATTTATACTTAATTATTTATTTTTTGAGTGCTAATGTAAATAGTATTATGTTTTTAATTTCAAATTATACTTGTTCATCACTGATATACAGGAAAGTGATTGATTTTTGTGTATTAATCTTGTATCCTACAAACTTGCTATAATTGCATATTACTCCAAGAGGTTTTTGGTTGATTCTTTCAGGTACATAGATGATTATCTCATTTGTGAACAAAGGGTTTTATTTTTTCCTTTCCAAGCTATGTACATTCTATTTTCTTGCCTTGTCTTATTACATTAGCCAGGACATCCAGTAATCAAAAATAATCGATAAAAGGGAACATCCTTGCTTTGTTCCTGATCTTAATGGGAAAGCTTTGGATTACTCCGCATTAAGTATGATGTCATGTGTAGGTTTTTTATATATGGTCTTTTTCAGATTAAGGAAGTTTCCCTCTATTCCTAATTTGCTAAGCGTTTTTTATCATACACGGGTGTTGGATTTTATAAAATCCCTTTTTCCATCTATAGCCATCTACAAACTAGGGAGAGAGGCTTCAGGAGAAAAAACTTTGCCAACACCTTGATCCCAGACTGTTAGCCACTAGAACTGTAAGAAAATAAATTTCTGTTATTTAAGCCCCCAGGCTGTGGTACTTGACTATGGCAGCCCTAGTAAACTAACACAAGGACTGATCTTAAACATTTTTTGAGCTGATGATGCTCACTCATTGGTATATTGTCAATGTTCCAGCTGTGGTGCATTTTGAGTTTTATATTGTCTTCGTCTATATCAATGTGTGGCATCAAATCAGTCAGAAAGTTACATACAGAAATCCTGACAAATTCTAGTTCATTGAAATCCCATCAAAAAAGGTTTAATAATGTATTAATTATTTACAGTTGTAATTGTTGTATTACTAAGTATATTCCCAAAGGCATGAACGAGAATAGAATTATCTGCTTACAATTGTTCATGGGTAATGATTGCTAAAATATTTCACATGTTAACATCTGGCTTTATATATTTCAAACCATCTTTCCACTGCTCACATAGTTCTATTGTCAGGTTCTGTGGACAACTTTGTAAGGCAATCCATCCTCTAATCCTATATCTTCACTTCATGATCCCAGGTAAGTCAGTATATTGGGCAATAGGAATTTTTGTGGAAGCCATTTCTAACCCAGGACAGCAAGTAATAAATTACTACATATGGAATTGACTGATGGGTACATAAATACATTTCACTAAATCCAAACTAAATTTTTCTCCAGCTCAACTTCCTAAAATGTACATGGCCATTCCAGTAATATACAATTCAAGAAGTGTGACACAGGAGAATTAAAAATAGAAGTCAGTCTCTTATTTTTGCAAAGTTTACAAAAATGTATCACAATTAGAATATACTCCTGGGGTTCTCCCTGGAGCTCTGGAAGGTGTGTGTGAATGTCAGGGTCTCTGAAGCTTAAGCTCTAATGATTTCACTATAAATCTGCTTCTGCCATTATGACAGCCTTGACCCTAATGCCAATCAGGAACTAACACATGATCCTCTGACCTGCCAATTCCTACTGCCTACCTAATTTGCTGGTCTCTTCTTTCTCCAATCAGTGTAAACTTTCACCATAACAGTATCAAAATCAATGGTTACTTCAAAAATTTCCACCCTAAGTTCCTGTCCATAGCTCTATCCCATTTAAGTTTATCATGGTATTTTTCCTGAGCCTCTCTAGTTTGCATTCTAATCATCCCTCGCTATTGTCACAATAGGAAGTGACACCTTTGCTTATCACCTCAGACACTTCAATAAAATCTGGAAGAGGGAGATTCATGGAGGAGGAGGAGTCCGGGTGACCAGGGATGGGGAACCAGGACCAGAAACACAACAGCTTAAGTCAGGAGGAAGAGCTGGCTGGGTTTAAAATATGATCTCCTCTGTATTAATCTTACTTTGATATTAAACATGCTCCTTATAAAAAGTAAAAATAGCATAGAGAAGTTTAACATGAAAATCAGGAATCTCCCCCACTCTGAAGCCCTAATCCCTTACCCCATGGTTCATCAGCAACTGTGGTTAAAGATTTCCTGTATGTATATATTTGAAGAACTGATTTTAAGGGAGAGAGGGTGACTCTGGCTTGAGACACATTAAGTTGAAGATTATGATGTTACATCTTGGTGGCAATGTTCCAAGAAACAATTGGATATTTTATATAGGTATTTGGAGAAGTGAGAACTAATGAAGTAGATCTGGAGATTTTTTCTGCATTGTTAATGGTGTGAGAGTGAAGGAACTGTGAAGGAGAGAAGTGAGAAGTAGTGGGGAAGAAAAACCGAGCCCAATTCTCAACCCGAGGCAACATCCATATTTCAGAGGTGGCCAAGACACGTGAGACCTTGAAGGAGACAAATAGTCAGTGAGGTAAGAAAAGTTGAGAAACTGTTCTGACTTTTAATGACATATAAACTTTGCTTCCAGTGAAAATGCAATATAGAGCTGGCAGATATTTCCACTGACTAGAAAACTTACAGTAAACATAACTACACTTTTGTGTTGTGTTTTACTGCAGAACTTTCTGTTGCTTGCTCTTGTTCACCACTCTTACTCCGAGCTTCTATATGCTGGAGTTTGGGCCTCATGTCTATGTAGACATGTGGGGACCACAAGCTCTCCTCATGCCTCAAGTTTCTTTTCGACCTTACAAAGTAAAGTGACATCTCTTACTAAATTCAAAGACATACTCAATTCTACTGTCTTCACCCTCCTCACCCTACCTCTCCTCTTGGGTGCAGACAGCATCTGCTGCCCAGCAGCTGAATCCTTGCCTTGGCAAAACATATCAGTAGCAGTGGCATGTTGGTAAATTTAACAACTGGCTCCTAAGGGTTGAAGTTGGGGAGAATCACTGGTTGTAGCACTTGTCAATATCCACTGTGTAAATTCCAATTTCAACTTGACATCACAGAACACAGTTGAGAAGCCATGTACACAAGTAGCTCTTAAAAGCAGCACATGCTCTTCAGGTCTCACCTAAAGCACCATTTCTTTGAAGTTGCCTTTCAGAGAATCCTCACACCAGTCAGGTGCCTGCGTATGTGGCTTCATAGAATCTTGCACTTTTTCATAGCACTTACAGCAACTAGAATAGATATACTCCTAGTTGTCATATGATTAGTTGTTTATTATGTAAGTAATTATTATATAATTAGCTGTTTAATACTTTTATTCTTCGCTAGAATGTAAATCTCTGAGAGGGCTGGACTGTCTATCCTGTTCATCATTGTCTCCCCAACACCTAACATGGTGCTTTACATACAGTAGGCACTCAGATATTCTTGTTAAATGAATGAAAGCATGACTTATGAGAACTGCTCCATTCTAAGGTTTTCCCAGCCTTTTTTCAAAAGGAAAATTCTTTTTTTTTAGAATTTAACAATACATCTTGGTTTCAGCCTCTGGGAAGCACATGCCGATACCCTGGGCCTCACTCTTTCCAGTGGGAGGCCTCCTGGACTTTGCTTTTATGGTGTCTTCCCAGTTCTAGACGTCTGCCTATGGCACTTGTGCTCAGAAACCATTTAGTTAAAAGAATGATTCAGTGCTTTAGCCTTAAGTTAAAAGAATTTTTTCAGTAGTGAAAATTAGATGCAATTATCTTAATAGCTCTCTTTCAGTAATTAAATATTAATCTTAGTGTTTTAATAAGTCATCTCCCATTTATGGTATATTGCCATAAATTAAATGCAATTATTTTATAGCCTCGGAGGTAACATTCAAAATGATGTTTGCAACGCTATTCAGTTTCTAGAAATGAATACATCAAAATGTATAATACAGTCAATATTGTTTAACTTTAAAAACATGTTTATTTTTCTCTGATTGTAACAGTATATGTTTACTATAGAAAATCTGAACCATGCACAGGAACATGGAGAAGAAAATAAATACCACCTGTAATTCTGATACCTTGAGAAATCCACTGTTAACATTTTTGTGTAGTTTCTTCTAGTGTTTGTATTCTCCATATCATACAGTTTCATTTTTTAGAAAAAATGAAATTGCATGCATTTTTAATTTTGCATTCTGCTTAGATTTTTGGTAGATTGTGGATATAAATTGGTACTCCCTCAAAGGGCAATTGAAATTAATGATACAAATGTAAAGTCCATATACTTTTTGACCTAGTAATTCTATTTATACTCCAAGTGTACCCCATGTGCATGAAAAGGTGAATGTATAAGAATATTTTAACATTAAAAGACTAAAAATAACCTGAATGTCCACATGGTACATTTATACAGTGAAATACTATTCAGTCATTGGAAAGAAGGTAGATGCGTATAGATAAATAATCTCCAAGCTCAGTTGTTAGAGAAAAAAGATACTGTAGGACAATGTTAATAGTATGCTCTCATCTGTGTAAAAAATTTAAAAAGTATAAAAGGGAAGTTATATATCTTTATGCTAATATGGGCACAAAATATTTCTTATGTCTGATTCCAGAAAAGAAATCTGTAAAAATGGTTCCTCTGTGGAGGGATTTGGAGGTCTGGATATGAAGAAGGTATAGTTTTCCTTGTATATACTCTTTTGCAATGTAATTTTGGAATTTTCTTTTTAAATAATCATGTGCATGTATATTACTTTTTTAAATTAGAAAAGATTAAAGATTTTTAAAAGGACCTGCAGTTCCAATATTCAGAAATATTTATTGTTAACATTTTAATAGATTTTCTCCCAGTCATTTCCTTTGTAAGAGTATATGTATGTGTGTGTAGATACATAAACATTCATGTATATATATGCTGATAAGAAACACTCCCCAGGATAATGTCAAAATTATTAAACTGTCCATGTAATCTTATATATTAATTTCTACCATTTAGTACCATTATATTGTAATATTTTTCATGTCAATGAACATCTTTGAAGACAAAGAATATTTTGAATGGCTATAAAATTTACATTCACACATACATATATCATGTGCACGTGTGAATCATTTATGTTGTTTATTTTTTTCTTTTTGACGAATATAAGTAAATTTGTGATAAATATCTTTGTACATATTCAATTCCATTAATTAATTCCATTTTAAATAATTTTCTACGGATAAATTCCTCAAAGTAGAATTACTGGGAATTAAGTTATTTTTCAGAATGTCTACACCAGTTTACTGTCCCAGGTGTGAAAGAAACTTTCTATTTACTACAAAGTTGATTTTTGAAAATGAAAATAGCTTTGTTGTACTTTTTGATTATAAAATTAATATATACTAAATATACAAATTTTTAAAATACAGGGAAGTTGTAAAAAGGAAAGTAAAAATCACTATCCAGAGATACTCACCATTAACACTAAGGTATACATCCAGACTTTTTCTTAGTACATATTAACCTGATTTTGTTTAAGTTAAGGCACAGTATCTTTCTAAGAGGTACATAGTAATCTATTAAAAGGATGTACTATAAATGGCTGTCTCAGATTGGGTCCCCTGGGAAGCAGACTCTGAGATGAATTTTAACTGGCAGGACATTTATTAAGGAGTGCCCTTGGTATCAAAGTCTGTGGAAGGGAGAGGAAAGAAGCAGAATTGAACAGAGGGAAAAGTTAAACTGGAATGCAAGCCCAGTGAGAGCCTCAGCTGACCTCACAAGGAATTCTGGTGCTGAAATGACCCCCAAGAGTTACCCCAAATTAGACTGAGATGACCAGGCCTTTTATACCCTGGCACTGATCAGTCATTGGACACGGGTCATCCTGGTAAGACACATGCCTCTTTGCAGCAGAGGCAACTCCTGAAGGAGCTGATAGCATTCCCAGAATTTGGGGTAACATATCCTTCAAAACAGGGATCTGGGTAGCATATCACAGTGTCTACTACAGTTGAAAACAAACAGGACCCTGCAGGGCTTTCCTGGGGACAGAACCCCCCACCCTGTGGCCTCTACCTCTTATTTATAGAAAAACTTTAGTCTCCTAGGCCTTCCCTGAGTTCCAAAGAGCAAGTTTAATTAGAGAAGTAAGAATATGCAGAAACAAAGAAAACTAGTCAAGCAAAACAAAATAACAATAGTTTAGACATAAAGCGAAGTCAAGGACCTTTAGTTCTTCCATAAGGGCTATAGACAATATCTTGAGCCATATCCTTGAGTTGTTTTTCAGATAATAAAACCCCCACCAGGTGGAAAAACTTAACTGCATGCTGACCACCAGCATGTAGACCGTAGACCAGTGAGAACCGGAAGGTTGATGACTGAGATTCCTGAAATACTACCTGGTTACCTCACCACCAACCAATCAGAAGAATGTCAATGAGCTGATCAGGCACCCTGTGATTCTCTCCCTTATTTTGTCTTTAAAAAACCTTCTCTGAGAACTCTAATTTGAAAAGATACATACACCTCAATGTTCATAGCAGCACTATATACAATAGCCAAGACAAGGAAACAACCTAAATGTCCATCAACAGATGACTGGATAAAGAAGTTGTGGTATATTTATACAATGGAATACTACTCCGCCACAAAAAAGAATAAAATAATGCCATTTGCAGCAACATGGATGGACCTGGAGATTGTCATTCTAAGTGAAGTAAGCCAGAAAGAGAAAGAAAAATACTGTATGATATCACTCATATGTGGAATCGAAAGAAAGAAAGAAAGAAAGAAAGAAAGAAAGAAAGAAAGAAAGAAAGAAAGAAAGAAAGAAAGAAAGAAGGAAGGAAGGAAGGAAGGAAGGAAGGAAGGAAGGAAGGAAGGAAGGAAGAAGGAAGGAAGGAATGAAAGAAGGAAAGGAAAAGAAAGAAAGAGAAAGAAAGAGAAAGAAAGAAAGAAAGAAAAAGAAAGAAAGAAAGAAAGAAAGAAAGAAAGAAAGGAAGGAAGGAAGGAAGAAAGGAAGAAAGGAAGAAAGGAAGAAAGGAAGAAAGGAAGAAAGAAAGAAAGAAAGAAAGAAAGAAAGAAAGAAAGGAAGAAAGGAAGAAAAAGAAAGAAAGAAAGAAAGAAAGAAAGAAAGAAAGAAAGAAAGAAAGAAAGAAAGAAAGAAAGAAAGAAAGAAAGAAAGAAAGAAAGGAAGAAAAAGAAAGAAAGAAAGAGAGAGACATTAAACAACTGATCTACAAAACAGAAATAGACTTGCAGGCATAGCAAACAATCTTATGGTTACTGGGAGAAAACGGGTGGGAAGGGATAAATTTGGGAGTTTGAGATTTGCAAATGTTAACCACTATATATAAAAATGGGTTTAAAAAATTTCTTCTGTATAGCACAGGGATATGCTATATCCTGAAAAAGAATATGAAAATGAATATATGTATATAGATGCATGACTTGGACATTATGCTGTACACCAGAAATTGATGCATCATAACTGACTATAGTTAAATTTAAAAAAAACAAAACACCTTCCCTGAAAGCCATCAGAGAGTTGGGGTCTTTTGATCAAGAGCTGCCCATTCTCTTTGCTTGGCCCTCCCTTGGGCACCTTGCAATAAATACCGTACTTTCCTTCACCACAACCCATTGTCAGTAGATTGGCTTTGCTGTGCGTTGGGCAAATATACCTAAGTTTGGTATACAGTCTACCCCTTGTTCTGTTCAGATGTACTTCTTTATATATGTTCTCAGAGCCAAAACACCATGATTAGGGTGGGCCTGTTTTTCTGTGGGAAACTTTAGAAAGGAAGGTTAATGCTTAAACTACAACCCCTGGCATTGCAGTTAGTCTCAGACTTTAACTAATACTTGTTGCCTCCCTCTTTCGCCATCCATTCTGGATTCCCCTTACCCTCAACTATCACCTCTGCTGGGCTGGTGGCATGACCCAAACATTCAACCTTAAATGGTATAAACCCTGGTCACTATGCCCTTCTTGGGCTGAGATTGCTACACCAGTCCATTTATGGTCAAAATTAGACAAGGTTCACCAAGAGGTGTGCAATTGGATCACCTGAATGCCAAATATGTTCTTCTATACCTCCACTGTGTAACCTTCTAATGGCAGAATGATGACTCCTCTTTTTGCCTGCTGGTCCCTGAAGTCAAAGAACACAAAGACCTTAGGTTGGCAGCCATAGCTCAGTAAGAGTCTTGCTCTGTTCCCTGGTAAAATTGTGTTTCCTTTGGAGATATGTACTTCCAATCTTGTAGAGCTCAGTGTTGGGAGACAATTTTCCATGGATCTCTTATGTTTTTGTACGTCTTGAGTACAGATGCAAATAGCTTTTGTTCTGAACTATGTTTTCAAGGATGTTTGCATAGGAGCAACCTTAGAAGATAGAGATGGTATCTCTCTTCAAAACAAAAGGCAGCTTTTTTTTTTTTTACTGTCCGATATAATAATGTCCTTCCTCTGGGGAAAAGTTTGGGGAGGTTGTTTGGTAAAAGTTTTGTGTCCACTAAACTCAGAGTATCTCAGCCATGATGCAAACCCACTGGGTGTACAACTCTATCTAGACCACTAATATCTTCCTTGTGGTTCTTGGGGGACAAGGGAAACCAGTGCCCATGTAAATCTCATGCTGCTTGCTGTGCTGTGAGCACTGAAGACTCTGACCCAGGAGTCTCATGTTTTCTGCCAGCATTCACAAAGTGTCAGGCTAACTTGTCAGATTGCAAATTGGGTAAAATCTCAGACCCTTCACAGATCTTGACAACTATGTTTTTACCAAGGGTGGGAAAATTAACATAGCCCTGGGGCAGGAATGTAAATGTATATTGTTATCCATTACATATAAATGAGAACTGTTTCTGATTCTCTTTTTTGACAGAGATGGAAAAGGACATACTTGTCAGTTTAATGGTCGCATACCATGTACCTGTGTCTGTTATTCTGCTCTAGCAAAGTCTTGTATCTTGTATCTTGTATCTTTCTCCAGCATCAGTCTGGTTTTTGCAGGGACCAGACTTGTGAATAAAACGGAGGTACGATGGGGATCACCACCCCTGCATCCTGCAGATCTTTAGGAGTGGCACTAATTTTCATCATTCCACTTCAGCAATACTTTTTAAAATGTCTGTCTTGACTAGGGGAGGGGGCAGTTTCAGAGGCTTCCAATTGGCCTTCCCCGTTATGATAGCTGTTACCTCATAGGCCAAGGACCTGATGTGGGGGTTGTGCCAACTGTGAAGTATATCTATTCTGATTATATATTTGAGGACTGAGGAAATGATTAACATGCAACTCTATAGACCACTGGGCCCACTGTGACCTGGACCTTAGACAGGACTTCATTCATTACCAGGCCCCTCTAAGTATCAATCTCAATTCATATTCTATGATCAACAGTCCTCAAAATGTTTATGCATTCTTACTTTCCCAGTTCACAGTTACCTGAGTAAATGGGCTTAGGTCCAAGGGTCCTGGAACAACCTTTGAGGAAAGAGTAAGAAAATCAGTACTGCGTGCATTTGCAGTGGTGTTACAGGCTCCTGCCTCCTAGGGACCCGATCTCTTCTTGAGTTAATGGGCTCCAGGTCTAAAAACAGATTCATGTTTTAAACCTTGGCAAGGAATCATGATTTTAATTAAGGTGACTGCTTCAGTTTCAGATGGCTATGCATCTTTGAATTAAACTGATGATACAAATTGAGTAGTATTGACTTATTGACCACCCATCTATTTTTCCTCTAGGGACATCATATTCTATTAATTGTCTCCATAATTCAGTGTAGGTCACTTCCACTGGCTGCTCCTCTGAATTTATATTCCAATAATCATCCAACTTGGCTTCTGACCATTAAACACCACAACCTGGCCTCTATCTTTTGGGAGTCCTATTATCCCTATTGTTATCAGTAAATCCAGTTCTTTAATGGTTTCCTTTACCATCATTTCTGGCTTATAGAAAGTCACCACTGAGTTTCTTAATGAGCCTGGTGCCCCTCACAACAGTACATTTCTTATGTCCTTGCATATGGTATAGCCTCCTGCCCTCCTGAAAACTAATCATCTGGTGAGTGTCTCATCTTTGCGTAGTATATGGTCTCCAGCATAACCAACTGTCTGATCCTTTAATTTCTTTCTCCCACTGTCTGTCATGGCGATTATGGCATTTTAACCCAACTTTGTATGGGCCATCACTTTCTCCATGCTTCTAGAAACCATCTTAGTAGCAAACTCACACTATCTCCTGGGGGATTTATTATGATGTTAAATCCTGAGTACTAGGGTAGTGCTCCCAAATCTGATTTCTCCCTTATCCATCCTGATGTCTCCTTCCTTTTCATCAGGCATCCTCAAAACTCAGTCCTCCACATACTCTTTCAGTTCATGCTGGCTAGATATTGACGCTCCTTTGGATTCCTTTCCTCCATTGTTGTATCCAGCACACTGAGACTTAACATCAGTTAAGGCCTGCTGGACAGAAGGCAACCTGAGAACAAACCTTGGGAGGGAGGGCACTTGTTGTCTCAATGGGAAGCAGTCTTTGCACCATCTCTGAACAATAGGGAAGGGATAGGTCTTAGTAGAGGAGGTGGGCCACTTCTGGGAATATCCTTATCTGAGGTGTCAAGCCACATTCTTTCTCAACCAGGACCCTGACCTTGGCTTAGTATATCTGATTTGACTAATAGTTTAATCTTTGGACCTTAGCCACTCTGAGTTTATTCTTTAGTTTATTCTCCCACTGCAAGAGATGAGAGCCATTTTGTATCCTACCAAGGAGATCTTGCAGTCTTCACTCTCAGCTTTTTATTACCTTTTTACAGTGCATCAATCTGGCTAAGGAATAGTCACCTCTTCTAGTCAGCTCAGGCTGCTGTAGCAAAATACTATTGACATCAGAAATTTATTTCTCACAATTTTGAGAAGAGATCAAGATGCCTGCCAGCCAGTTCGGTTCCCAATAAAAGCTCTCTTCCGGGTGTGCAGACAGCTGCCTTTTGGCTATATATTCACATGACCTTTCCTTCCCTATGCTTGAGGGTGACAGGGAAGAGGTGGAGGAGGGGAGAAGGAAGGTGCGGGAGGAGAGAGAGAGGTATATTCCTCTTCTTATAAGACCACCAATCCTATCAGATCAGGATCCTACTCATAAGACTTCATTTAACCTTAATTACTTCCTAAAAGCCCTATTTCCAGTACAATCACATTAAGGGTTAGGACTTCAGCATCCGAATTTTTGGAGGACACAATTCAGTCCACAGTATCACCTAATTTCATTGTCCTTATAGTTACTATTTTCCCAATATTTCTCAAATACCCGACACATCATACCAGTTAATACATAACCTCCCACTGGTATACAAACCTGACTCACCACCCATGAAAGTTTTAGCAACTGGACTGTAATCTTGTGATGGAGTCCTTATTATCAGGTGGGCAGCTAATGGATCAAGCTCCAAAACCCAATCTTAGTGCCTGCTTTCCCAGACCTCAGGCCTGGCACCAACTCTCTCAGGTTGGTCCCCAGGAAGCTGACTATGAGGTAGAATTTAACAGGCAGGATATTTATTAAGGAGTGACCCTGGGACTCGCACATGTGAATGGGAGGGGAAAGAAGCAGGACTGGGCAGAAGGAGAAACTGAGCTCTATGCAGATCCCATAGGGAGTCCAGGAGATTAGAATTGATCTTCAGAGTTGTCTCAGTTTGGCTAAGATGGTCAGGCTCTTATACCCCAACTTTGTTCAGTATTTGAATCTGGGGCATTCTGGGAAGGGGCCTAACCTAGAGCAATGTAGCTTTCTGCAACTGTAGCAATCCTGCAGGTACCAAAGTCTCTGCATCCAGTACCTGGGACAAGTCCTTATTGTAGGGGGCTCTGGGCAGTGCATCAGAATGCCCACCACAGAAGAGAAGCATTTAAATCTCTCAGTCCTTCTGCTTTCACAGAGAGAGAGAGAGTTTTTACTTCCCTGGAGGAAAAGAATGAGAAGAATTCAGCAGTCTCTCTCTCCCCAGGGAAGTAGGAATGATTGATAGGTGAGATTAGAAGGAATCAAGCTTGAAAGGCTAAACCCTTTCCAGGCTTCCTCTGTTTCTGTCTCTAACTTTCTATCTCTGTCTCTCTTTAACCCCTGGCTTGCCAGTAGGATTCAACAGATTCTCTGTTCCTCAATGTTATTATCTTAGGGGGAAGGCCCGAATCGCATGCGAAGGCCTGAGGTTGTCCAGTTCTGCCCATGGTGAGACATTTAGTTGTGTGAGGGGACCATTTGCCAAACTAAACCTCTTTCTCTAATTGGCTTTATCCAGGCTAATTTTTATAAATTGTACTTATGAAAATTTCAAACATGGACAAAAGAAGAGAGAATAACATAATGAATGAATACCATTCAGTATCCAATTGAAAAAAGCCAGGATTTTTATTTAAGTCAATATTTTGATTCCCTCCTGTCAGATTCCTGAATCTTATTTTTCATTTGTTTCCATACTTTAAAAAAAAATGAAGAAATTTCACATACAATCTGGATTTGTGACTGCCCTGGGGAAAAAGAAAAAGAAAAAAGGAAAACCTGGCAACACTGGACAGTCTGGCAACAACCAGCCAGCTCTGAGAAGCAGCTGTCTGCTTAAGACTCGGTTCGAGCTCTCCCATTTGTCATAATTTCCACCCCTCCCAATCTGGATGCCAAGTGTCAGTTTGTCATTCACCATAAAGCTTAAACTGTTGCTTTTATTATGTTGAATTTCCCTCCTTCCACCTACTTATTTACAATCTCTGGCTCCTGTAGGTACTTGAATTTTTTGATTCTTGGTATATAGACAGCCTTTTTAGTCTACCTACTAAAGACCAAATCCAGTGAAACATAATCACAGTGTCTGAGTGTTCATAATAGCTTTACTCCGAGAAAAAAAAATTATGTACAAAATGTCCATCAGCAGGTAAATGGGCAAATTGTAGTCTCAGCATACAAGGGAATACTATAGCAGCACTAAAAAGGAATGAATGATTGCTATACACAACATGGGTGAATCTCAAAATAATTGTACTAAGTAAAGCAATAAGACAAAAAAGAGTATATAATGTATTATTCTACTTATGTAAAATTCTAGAAAATACAGTTAACCTATAGTGACAGAAAGCAGACCAGTGGTTGCCTGATGGGATGAATAAAGGGCTGTGAGGCAACTTTTGGAGTTGATGGATAAATATATTATCTTGATTATGGTGAGGGTTCCATGGGTTTATATATTCCATGGGTTTCATCATCAGATCATACACTTTAAATATTACATGTCAATCACATCTCAATAAAGCTGTAACAAAAATCGATAAACACCAACTATCTGCCATATATACTAGTAAGTACTCAATGCACATCTACCTAGATGTCACTGACAGAAGATATTTATACTCATTGATTGCTTACATGGATTCAGAAAAAAAATCTGCAATTCTGGTCCTGATAACTTGTTATTAAATTTTTATCCCTAGAAATGTCAAAATACTAAGATTAAAGAGAAAGTCTAAAAGCTTCTGGGAATGGATAACAGTGGCTTCCTCAGAGAGGAGAACTAAGATGATAGGGTAAAATGACAAGTAAGTAACTTCTTAAATTGGTCACATGCATGTAACATTTATATTAAAAATAATTTTTCAGAAATAACTTGATTTTTAAAAACATGTAGTAAAAGACCATAGGAAGTTATTTGAATATGTTTCCATACAATATTTCACCCAGAGATGATTTATTGCTAATAAAAGAAATTAAACATTGTGTCAATTTCTGGTATACAGCACTATGTCCCACTCATGCATATACATTCATATATTTGTTTTCATATTCTTTTCCATTAAAGGTTATTATAAGATATTGAATATAGCTCCTTGACACATTGTAACTGACTAATAAAAGAAATTAAACATGTGTAAGCTTCTGATGGTGATGAGAGAATTAAGAAACTAGTCATTAATTAAGAATAAGACCAAACTTCCATCCAGTTTATCAGTATCACTGACTACTAGAATACACTAGACAATGCCTAGAGAATTCTGAGGGAAAGTAAATTCAGCTATACTGACACAGTATTACTTTCCATTCTTTTATAAGTAGTTATTGAGGATGTTCTGAAAAACAAGAAGATGAACCAAGAAATTAGGCAAAGATCCTATAAGAGTGGCTCCAGCCTTGGAGCAGAGCAAAGAGAGGTTCTCAGCAGTGCAACAGAATCAAAGAACAATTTAGCTAAGTGGAGGCAGAAGGCAGGAAGTTACTTAGGGACAATCACCAGAGGGTAAAAGAAAGAGAGCATCTCTGTAAAAGAATAAAAAAAATGGAAAATCTTGATCTGATAAACTAGGTAAAACACACAGGAAGGCAAAAAAAATAATTTGAAACTCCAGGAGAAATAAAAACATATAAGAAGCCTATGGCCAAGTACAAAGCACAAATATATGGGCAATTACTAATAAGGGAAGAGAATCCATTTGATCCTGATGCTCTGCACACTTTTCCTTTGAGTGGCTTTCTAGTGATTGTGACAGAGGTCTTCAAGAGAAGTAATCCTGGCACTCTCCACAGCCTGGAAGTTGGCTGTTAATTTTGAGTCAACAATGGACAAAACACAAAAGATATTGCCTGGGTTTAAGGGATGTGAGTAGAAGATGGGAAGGAAGGATGGTGGTATTAATATTGGAGAGTTGAAATAATATGTGAGGTTGAAATATCTAGAGTTTCACAGTGTATTATTAAAAGTTACAAATATAATTAACAAAGGAGTTAAAATTAATGTAACTGTTAAATATTGGAAGACTGATGTTAGCATAATCCTTATCTTTCATAGCAGAGAGTCATTAGATGCCGTCTGAAGCTGATATGAGCATATTTAGAAATACTGAAGTAATCCACAAATGAAAACATGCAAAAGAACCTGTCCATGGGGACTAGTTCTAGAGGTAGAAAGTGTTAGCATGAGATTTGTTGCTTTTCATCATAAATTCTTTTGTTATTTGACTTGTTACAATGTAATTTGTTTCCTTTTATTTGTTGCCATATGTGCATTTCTTTGACTGAAGAAAAAATTTGAGGCTGGTTTCTCTGTTTATATGGGAACAATATTTTAGACATCTACCTTATCAAGGATGACTCCCTAAAGTGTATCAGGTCTCATTTTAGATCTTTTCAAATAAGCAATGAGGTAGAATTTTCAAGGACACCGAACACTTGGACTAAGCAAATGGTTGTTGTACTAATACTTTATTCTCCATCCTAAATTATATTTAAGGGTCCTTAACTTGACCTACACTAGTTCCAGCCCTCTGCTTATGGGATTTATTTTTTTAAGTGTCTGAGTAGTCCTGGTCTTCCATTTCTTGGGAATGGTAAGTTTTACCTGAAACCAGGTTACTGGTTCTGAAAAGGAAGGTATTGTGACTCCCTCTCATTATCAACTTTGGGACAGAATTGATTGCTCATGTTTAGAAGGAATTGTGTTTTTAGTACTAAAAAAGGAATGGAAAAATCATGGGTTAATCTGATAGGACCCCACAGCATATTACTGCCACCAGTTTTCTACATAGCTTAATTGCAACAGCAGGAAAGAAGGGAAAGCCATTTCTGATTTTTGCAAAAGTCTACCAATATAAGCAACAGCAAATGTCCTGTAACCAAGTGAAAAATGCGAAGGAAGGATACTGATTTGGGGAGAGTAAAGTAAGACAGTGATCATGATCCCTAAAATACCATGTTACAGATATTCGTATGATTGTGGAGGTAGTCAAAGTGAAGAGTGAGAGAGCATAATCAGAAGACTTTTCTTTAGTCTAAATATCCAGCTCCTGGAACTCCATAAAAGGTGTGAGAAAGGGAAGACTCATAAACAAATATTACTTTGAAAACTTTTCCTTACAGGATCTGTATGAGGAAAACTACAAAACTCTGATGAATGCAATCAGAAAATAACTAAATAAATGAAGAGATATTCCATGTTCATGGATAGTTAGACTCAATCTCATCAAATTGTCAGTTATTTCCAACTTGATTTATAGATTCAATGCAATCCAGACCAAAATCCCACCCAGCAAGTTAGTTTATGGGTATCAACAGATTCCAAAGTTTATTTAGAGAGGCAAAAGACACAGAACAGCCAGCATAATATTGAAGGAGAAGAACAAAGTTGGAGGACTGATGCTACGTGACTTCAAGACTTACTATTAAACTACAATAATCAAGCCAGTTGTGGTATTGGCAAAAGAACAAACAAATAGATCAACAAAGAGAATACAGAGCCCAGAAGTAGACTCTCATAAATACAGTCAACAGATCTTTGACAAAAGAGTAAAGACAGTCTTTTCAATAAACATAGCTGGAAGAACTGGACATCCACATGAAAAAAAAAATCTAGACATAGACCTTATGCCCTTCACAAAAATTAACTCAAAATGGATCATAAACTTAAGTGTAAAATGCAAAACTATAAAACTCCTAGATGATAACATAGGAGAAAACCTAGATGACTTTGGGTAAATTGGTATCTTTTTAGATACAACACCAAAGATACAATCCATGAAAGAAATAATTGATGAACTGGACTCCAGTAGAGTTAAAAAAAAAAAAAAAAAAACGGCCTGCAAAAGACAATGGCAAGAGAATCAGAAGACAAGCCACAGTATGGGGAAAAATATTTGCAAAAGACACATCTAATTAACGACTGTTATCCAATATATGCAAAGAACTCTTAAAAACTCAGCAATATGAAAGCAAACAACCCAATTTAAAGATGCACCAAAGACCTTAATAGACCTCTCACCAAAGAAGGTGTATACAGTGGCAAATATGCATATGAAAAAATGCTCTACATCATATGTCATCAGAGAAATGCAAATTATAACAATGAGATACCACTATATACCTATTAGAATGACCAAATCTGGAACACTGACAACACCAAATGCTAATGAGGATTAGCTATTCTGTGGAACAACAGAAACTCTTTTACATTGCTGGTGGGAATGCAAAATGGTACAGCCACTTTGGAAGGCAATTTGGCAGTTTCTTACAAAACTAAATATACTCTTACTATATGACATAGCAATCACACTCCTTGGTGTTTACCCAAAGGAGTCGAAAACTTATATCTGCCCAAAGTCCCTCATAGGAATGTTTATAGCAGCTTTATTCATAATTACTAAAACTTGGAAGCAACCAACATGTCCCTCAGAAGATGAATGGGTAAATAAACTGTGGTACATCTGGACAATGAATTATTATTCCACATTAAAAAGAAATGAGCCATCAAGCCATGAAATGACATGGAAGAAGCTTAAATTCATATTACTAAGTGAGAGAAGCCAATCTGAAAACGCTACCAGCTATATGACAATAGAAAGATCAGTGATGGAGGAGAAAGGATGAACACACGGAGCAGAGAGGATTTTCAGGGCAATGAAAATACTGTTATATTATAATGATGGATATATGCCATTGTATATTTGTCCAAACCCATAGAATGTACAACAGCAAGAGTGAACCCTAAGGTAAACTATGGACTTCGGGGGATTATGATGTGTCCATACAGGGTCATCCTCAGTAACAACTGTATCATTTTGGTAAGTGATGTTAATAATGGGGGAGGATGCTATACATGTGTACAGGCAGAGGGTATATGAGAAATCTTGGTAACTTCCTCTCAATTTTGGTGTGAACCTAAAACTGCTGTAAAAAAAAAATAAAGTCAGGGTGGGAAAGGATAAATTGGGAGTTCAAGATTTGCAAATATTAAGTGCTATCTATAAAACAGATAAAACCCAAATTTCTTCTGTATAGCACAAGGAACTATATTCAGTATCTTGTAGTAACCTATAATGAAAAGGAATATGAAAAGGAATACATAAATATATATATGACTGAAACATTATGCTGTACACTAGAAATTGACACATTGCAACTGAATATACTTCAATTAAAAAAAGAGAAAAAATACCATTTAAAGAAAAGGCTTCTGTGAAAGGAATACCATCATCTGTCATGAAACAAGTTGGCTGAACATCTCTGTTTTTTAAAATTTTTTTTAAACTTTTTTTTATTGAATTATAGTCATTTTACAATGTGTCAATTTCCAGTGTAGAGCACAATTTTTCAGTTATACATGAACATACATATATTCATTGTTACATTTTTTTTCGCTGTGAGCTACCACAAGATCTTGTATATATTTCCCTGTGCTATACAGTATAATCTTGTTTATCTATTCTACATATGCCTGTCAGTATCTACAAATTTTTGAACATCTCTTACTTTAAGCAGGACTCTAAGGTCAATGGAATAACTTTGAAATCTTCTTCATGCTAAAATTATCCAGAAAGGAAAAAAACATAAGTTTAGCCAAATTAAAAAAGTTCTGCCATCTAAATAGTCAAACTAGCTTTTCATGTTATAAGGCAAAGTTCTTCATGTTATTGGTTAATAAATGTTAACCATTTATCCTATAATGCATTTATATTACATTTACATTACATGAATGTGTAATTTTGTAAATACAATTTTAAAGTTTCTAATATTAAATTGAATATTTTATATTATACTTTCAGACCAGGCTGGCTAAGAGATTGAGTTGAAATAAAAGTCTAATGGGCATATGCCTTCTTCTTTAGACATCTAACCCATCAACCTGAATCTTCAAAGTGGGCCAGGTCACATTTCAGATCATTTGAAGTGAACAATGAAGTCGAAATTTCAAAGGGCACAAAGAAACTTGGACTAAACAAATGCTTTTTCTATTGATACTTTATTCCCTATCCCAAACAAGATTTAAGAACTCTTAGCTCCTACCTACACTAGTTCTAGGTATTCTTTTTGATATTTTGTTCACATCTATGACTTGAAGCTGTTCATGCAAATTGTGTTTGAAAATCTTTGTCAGTAACTTTGAAATCTTAATTAAGGATTTCATGAAAGCAGAGACTCCTGCAAAATGTGTGAATCTGTCACAAAGTAATGTGATAGGACCTGTTACTTTTATCTCACCAAATAATTAAGGGTTGAATGTATCTGAAATTACGCTATTAAGAGAAATTTAAAAATTTGAATAAAAAAAGATGCATTATCACCATTACATCATGTACTCCAGACCATGCCACAGCTGCTTCTTGAAAAGCCAAGTGTCCCTTCCTGTGTGAAGCCTTCCTGACTGCACCACTGCCTCCAGCTTAAACTAATTATTCCAAGGTGCCTCGACCATAGCATGTTTACCTGGGTTGACTGGGTTGGTTATAATGATACCTGACTTCCTGACCCCACTGTATGCCCCTCACATGCATAACTGATCTCTATATCCCTAGGACAGAACCCTTAAGGTTGCTAAATAAACATTTGTGGAATGAGGGGAAAAAAAAAAGATGCATTATTTTAAATGTTGAATTTTAAGCTGGAGTTTCCTGGCAAGTAAGCTAAATATGAGGAATGTTAGTTAAGGAAAAAATCAGGAACAGATAGTAATTTAAAGGGACTTTTGAAGAGAAAGAATGTAATAGAGAAGAACAGAAAGCTAGGAGTTGAATTATGGGTTGGAAGAAAGGAGGAGCTAGCAAAGGAATTATAAGACCAGTAAACCAGGTAGGTTGTTGATCCCAGGAATTCTCTTTAAAAAGGAGGAATGAGAAAATGGTTGTAAGTTAGGACCCTTGTGACCTGAAAGCATTAATTTTAGTTTGCTGTTATGGGTCAGATTGATAAAAACTAAGGAATAAAGTGGAAATGAGGGTGGTTGACTGCTTCTTTTGAGAAATGTGACAATGAAAACAAGGTTGATAGTATAGCAAGTGGAGGAAGTGTTGCAGGACACAATGGGGTGGCTAGTCGGCATGGTGACGCACGGGTTGGTAAAAGAATTTACCAAAGATAAAGTACGGGAATAGAAAGGAGTTTATTAGTGTATGCTGTCATAGGCAACAGTGAGCCACATAGGTGAGGGGTGCCTGTGTGAGCGCCAAGGGCCGGTTGTTGGGGTGTTTTATAAGGTAGATTGCAAGGTGCCTGATGGGCTTGTGCGCAAGTCTCTGATTAGTTGTAGGTGAGGTAAGAGGTTTAGGGTTCCTGAAGGGTGGTGGAGTCTATGACTCTGATAAGGTGGGTTGAAACAAGCTAGCCAGAGCTACTGTGAGATTAGGCATTCCCTAAGGCTATTAGTTTGTTGAGGAAAATACACCCAGTAAAGAATGTGCTTTAGCCCAGGAATAGGGATCGTTGGACGTGGAAGGACGTCAGTTGGCCCAACAGGGAGTAGTAGCACTGAAATTTAAAAAATGACAATGGAAACTGTTGAAAAACAAGCCAATGGCTAAAATGTTGAAGATATAAGACCCTAAGTAGTGGTGGAAGGAAGAAATGAGAAGGGATAGCATTTGCAGTCCAGGGAGAAGAACCAGCTTTGGAGAGTAGGGGATTAATTTGGTGAGAATGTTAGAGGTCATGAACAGGGTGTGGCTACATATATTTTAAGATGGAGAGAATACCAAACCGAAATTAGAATCCCATAGCTTTGATCCCTGGAAACTATATGATTTTATCTACTAATATGGATTGGGAGTGGCAACTTAACAAAGAAAACTAGAAATAGTCCTTGTGGAGAAGATGAGGGGAAGTCAACCAAACAGGGGTAAAAAAATTATAAGTGGGAGTCCAGTCACGAATTCATTCCTGGCCAGATAAGTTGTGACTTCCTCCAGTGAAAACCCACACTTTGTGACCCGTGGGAGAGAAAGCAGGAAAAGGGACAACCTACTGGGGACGGGCCCTTAAGACTATAGAGTTGAGCGATTCTAAGGCAATACTGAAATAGAGCTGGCTATGGCAACAGAGAATTTAGTCATAAATGGGGCTGATGACCTGGGAGATTAAGGATTCACTTTTGTATTGAAAAGTTGCGAATGGGTGAAAGGTAGGAGCCACGGCCAGGAGTGGCGGGTGGAGACTAAGTAGGAAGAGGAGACATTCAAAGGCATATTTTGCTCTGGGTCTCACGTTAGTCAATTGTCTTCCTTTTGGAAGCTACTGACATTTAGAGCTACTGACAGTAGTCCTAGGCTGTGGGAGGAGAAAGCTGATTCCAAAGCTGAGGCTGTATTTTCCCAGTCTAGCTGCATTCTTTTCTCACTAACTAGCCAATGCTGCCGCCTTATGCAAAGCCGGCACCACGGAGAGGATCTGCTTTACAGAAGCAGGGACGACGCCAATCGGCCTGGGGCGGGCACTGTTGCATCTAGATCGGCGGCGAGGGAGGTCCCAAACAGTTCTCGAAACCTTTTCACCCTCGCCCGGGAAAGCGCCTCGTCAACAGTCAACAATAAATCGCTAATACAATGCTAAGCTCTGAGGCCCTCATTAAACCCAGGAGAGGCGGGAGCATGGTTTTGCGCCGCCACCCCCTCGCGTTTCCGCAGAGCGCCTCCACGGCGGAGGATGGAGGCAACCGTAGCCAGGCGGAGCTGCGAGGAAGCGCCAGTCCCGCGGCCTGGGGAGGGGCTTCGGCGAAGGGGCCGGGGGCGGGTTTCCCTCCCAGGTCTCGGAAAAGCTCCAAAAATGGCGGGCGGTAACTCGACTAGCCGGGCGCGCAGGCGCCACCGTTGCCATCCTTCCGCCCGCCTCAGACGGTCCACGAACCGTCCACAGCGCCCTCACCAAGAGGTATGCGGCGCTCGCGATTGGCTGAGCCGGGCCAGCGCTCCGTGCTGGGGCCGGGCCGCCACGCAGCGGCCACGTTTCCCGCCCCGCTGGTGCGCGTGCGCGCAATCCCCACAGGAAAGCGTTTGCGCGCGTCCCCGCCACGGCCCCCAGCTCGCGCCTCAGCTCCCTCCCCTTTCCGGGCAGGCCCGTCCCGTCAGCGAGGTAGTAAGCGCCGCGGCCAGCAGAGGGCGGTCGGGACCCAAGTCTGCAGCGGCGCCATTGGCGTGTGGAAAATGCCACCAGATGGCGGGTTAGGATTGCAGCTCCGTTGAAGGCGCGGCCCCCGCTCCCGAACCCCCGGCGACCACCCCGTAACAACCCCCCCACATCGGGAATAACACACCGGAGACTTTTGGGGGGAAACTAGGTCGACGGCCGGCGGCGCCCGGATGGGCAGCTGAGGTGAGTGCGGGCGGCGGCGACGGCGGCGGGGGGCGGGAAAGAGGGGGAATGCGGCGGCCGCGGCGCGGGGGCTGGAAGCGCCGATCCAAGATGGAGGCTGGGAGAGAGCGAGAGAGCGCGAGCGGGGAGCGGGCGGGCCGGACGCGGGCCCCGCGCGGGGGAGGGAGGCCGCGCGGGCCTTTGCGGGGCGCGGCGGTCTCCCGCCGTCCGGGCGCCGTGGGGGATGGCTGTGGGCGCGGTGAGCACCCCGGAGCCCTCGTCGCTCCCTACCCCTCCCGCGGGCCCCGAAAATTGTGCCCCCGCCCGCTCGGGCACTACGGCGACGGGCGCGGAAGCCTTTGTGGCGCGCTCGGGCCCGCCGCCAAGCCCGCCCTCCGCCCCCCCGCCCGGACTCTCGGGACTCGCCCGCGCCCGGCGGGGCCCTGCCGAGGCGGGCTGGTGAGAATGCCGCCCGCCGCCCTGCGTTTCTGCGGTGTTTTAGCGGCAGAGTCGTCACATGACAACGAGCTCGCTTCGGCGGAGGGGCCTGGGGGTCGCTCGGCGTGGCGGCCGGCCCAGGCCTCTTGTCGTTGGGGTGGAGCAGGGGGCTGGCTCCTGGGGGCAGAGGGGACGTCGAAGCTGGGCTTTCCCGCTATCTGCCCTCCCCGCCCCCGACGGAGGCCTCCTTGTGAAACGTGTCCAGGCCGGAGCACTGCCCCGCTAGTTTGTCAATCCCCCGGGAGACGAGGCCAATAAAAGTTGTTTTCCCTCCTTTCTCGGGGTGGGGGCGGGTGAAGAGCTGGGAAACTGGAGTGCCTGGAGTTGGACCTGGGCCTTGATTGGAGAGTCCGAACTGGGTGCATCTTGTGTGCTGTAGGGACTAAGAAATTTTCAGGTCTTAGGATTGTCATGTCACCCCTTCTATCCACATTTGAAATGTTACCGATTCTCTTCACATTGCAGAGAATCGTGCCCCGGGCGTATAAATCATGGGTTGGTTTTGGACGCTTATAGACTGAAAACAGTGCTGTTTGTATGTAACGATAGTGAATATTTGCTGTTAAAGTTGATGTTAGGATGATGAAAATAGTTTATTCCTTCCTGTGGTTGTGACTGGAAAGGACTTTATTTTGCATCTCTTAACAGTGTTTGTGAAAGTATTTGAATTCACATAAAGAAAGTTGTGTGATTTGTAACTTAATGTGTTATTTAACTCCACCTTTTAGTTTCTGTGCGTTTTTTTTGTAAAGAAGATTGCAAATTCTGTTGGTGAAGCACTTAGGGAAATATACACAACAGTGAAAATAAAAACAACTTGTGTACTGTATTATATATTGTTCCATGTTCTCCTATTTATAATGTACGAAGAATTCCGACTAAAAAAATTTGCCCAAGAGGGGAAACAGTGAAAGATTCGGAAAGATTGTTTACTTGTTTTTGATCTTTGAGAATAGTTGTAACACAAATGTCTGCCATCTAAATAAAGTTCCAGAAAACCGACAAGTGTTTTGTAAAATTTTGTTTACATTTTAAAATGTACATTATATTTATTCAAATGGTCTACCAGTGGTCAGTTTTACAACCAAACTACTTTTGATTGGAAATTTCTCAGTATCTACTTCAGTTTTGATGTCCTGACAAAGCTCTTGAGGGAGTATTTATATAAATATGAAATATGAAAAATGCTTATGCTACTAGGATTGCTTCCTTTGAAGACAGTAATACAAGTACTGTTGATTTGAATGGCTCTTTTAAAGCCTTAAGGGGGCTGTGGTATGGGGGAGAGAGAGCCTTGGACTGAAGTTCCCTTAAACATTCCCTAGATTTGTGATCTTTGGGATGTCACTCTTCCAACCTTACTTTGCTCATCACTGAAATGAAGGTAATAAATTATATGATAGTTGTATAATAAGATTTGTGTCAAAAAGCCTTTCTTAATTATTAAAACTTTAAAAATGTATGCAAGTTTATACAGTTTTAATCTTTTTTCCTTGATTCTGGATCTGCATATCTTCATAATCAGTGCTATGAGGAGATGTAATGCATCTAGAAGAAAAGATTTCTCTTCCTCCTTTTTTCCCTTGTCTGCTTTGTCCTGTATTGAAAGAATGTTAGTTTTCTTTTGATGTATAGTGAAGTACCACAAATTTAGTAGCTTAAACAACACCTATTTACTACCTCATAGTTTTTCTTTTTTTAAACTCAGCAAATATTCATATTAAGTACCTGATAGATACAATGCTAGGCATAGATCTTACCTTGAAGTAAAGGGAATAAAAATGCTATTGGTTATATTCAACAAACTCCAGGTAAAGGAAAAAGTGGTAGAGGACTGAAAATTGGTGAATACTTCCTCTATTCACAGTTTCTATAGGTCAGAAATCTAAGTACTTCATAGCTGAGCTGTTTGTTCAGCATTTTACCAGGCTAAAATCAAGATATTAGCTGTGGCTGCAATTCTCATCTGAGGCCAGGGTCTTTTTTCATGCTGATTACTTGTTGGCAGAATTTCCTTGTGGCTGTATGACTGAAGTTGCCATCTTCTTGCTAGCTGTTGGCCAGGGACCTTTCTCAGTTGTATACCATGTGTCCACATCATGGCTTCTTGCTTTCATCCAGGGAAGCAGGAGTCAGTTGCTCTGGTTTCCTCTGTCTCTGACCTCTGGACTTCCTTTTAAGATCCCTTTATAAAGCTGATCTGATAAGGTCAGACCCATTCAGGATGGTTTCCTTTTTGGTGAACTCAGCTGATTAGGGACCTTAAATACCTATGTAAATTCTATTTGTTATATAAAAATCACAGGAGTGATATCCCATTATACTTAGAGGTCTTTCCCACACTCAAGGGAAGGGGAATATATGATGGTGTAGGTCATTGAGGGTTAAAATTTAGCCTGCCATGGGGAACAAAGTATCTTTACATTTGCTGTTTTAGAATTTGAATGTACAAGGAGAGTGCACAGGCAGAGCACTAACCCCACTTGGTAAGTTTACTCATACTTGTTTTGTCTTTTCTTCACACTTTTTCCTTTTCATATTTCCTTGTACCTCAGTTGAAGTGCCTCCATCTATAAAAACATTTTATTGTGTTTAGAGGAAATTAAAAATAAAAAGTAAAAATAAAATTTAAGTAAAAAGAAGAAAGACAGTAGAGATTATGTAATTTTCATTGTTTGATACCTGTTGTTTTGCTCATTTTAGAGATGAGATTGACTCTCCGGGGAGTTAAGGAATTTAAATGTTTAAGATCACACGCCTGTTTAAGTGGCAGGTGGATTCATTAGCTTATTGCACCAGACAGTTGCTGTGGTGTGATTGGTTCAGCAACTTTGAGGAGGGAATTCTTATGAAAAAGAATAGTTATTTAAAATAGAGTAGGGGTATTATTGGTGGACAGAGAGGGTAGCAGAAATTTGGTCATGATATATAGGAGATTTAACCTTCCAAAGCAAAATATTTTTGAGGGGAGGCGATTAGGACAGTTTTAGTTAAGAATAACAAGATTTAGTGGGGGAGGGCATAGCTCAAGTGGTAGAGCGCATGCTTAGCATACATGAGGTCCTGGGTTCAATCCCCAGTACCTCCATCAAATAAACAAATAAATCTTATTACCTCCCCTCCAAAACAAAAACAAAACCCAACAACCAAGATTTAAAAAAAGAATATAAGCAGGAAGTAAAATTGTTTGGAAGATACAGCTTCATTTCTTAATAGGTGATATAGTAAGGGCTTAGTAACTATTAGCCTAATTAAAATATGAATCTCTAGAATTTAGATGGTTCTTGCTACTGTGACACTCTGTAGGAAAAGTATAAAGCAGAGACTTAAGAGGATGCTCTTGCATAAGCCCAAGAGAGATGATTCTTAAGGTGGGATAGGGCTAATTAGGGTGTGTCTACAGAGAAGGAGGGATCAACTTTTTGTCATTTTGATAGTCAGGGGGGTAGCATCCCAGTTTCCTATCTTTCAGTGATGAGAGAAACCTTGTTTTATTGAGAAATGTGATTCTTTTTAAGTGAGCTTTGAGTAGGTCATAGTTAGACCAGTTGGTTTACAGAATCTTTTCTCTATACACTAATTCATCCCTTATTGCTTCTATCAGATTTCTTCATCCTTTTCTAGTTCTGTGTTCTTGCCAGTTAGTGTTTGAAGGAAAGCTCAAGTCCTACCTTCCTTTTTGGGGGGGGGTAATTAGGTTTTTATTTATTTATTTTTAATGGAGGTACTGGGGTTTGAACCAAGGACTTTGTGCATGCTAGGCATGCACTCTACCATTGAGCTGTACCCTCCCCTACAAATCCTACTTTACATTCCTTTGTGTTGTGGGCCTAAATGATGTACCAGTTAGTTTTGCCAAATGTCTCTAAGTAGTTTTGCTTTGATTAAACAGTTGTAGTGATGGCTTTTAACTTGCTAGAAGCTCACAGTTACAAAAACATTTTATATTGTGACCCAGTACAAACACGCACACAGTGGAAATAAAAGTTTCAAGAAGTAACATTTAATCTTTATGTAGTACTTGCTGATATTTTTACTTTATTATATTTTTTAAGATTAAGAATACTGGTTGCAACTCACTTATGTGATATCATGACTTGCAGCAACCCACAGTTGGAAAAGCACTGAATTATAATCTCTTTCGTTATTTGGAGAGTGCAAAGTAAAACCATAAGAAGAAACTATTTCACTTACATCAGATTGCAGGTATTAAAAATTATGATAGTATCAAGCATTGATGAGAATATGGAGAAATTAGACTCCAGCTTTTGGCATGAGTGTAAATTGACATAGTCATTTTGCAGAAGAATGTTTTATCTAGTAAATTGAAGAATACATGCACCTTAAACCTAGCAGTTATTCTTCTGTCTTTATATTACTGATGGGAAAAATTATTGTATGTTGGGATACATGAACAAAAATGTTCTCAGTGGCCTTGTTTGCAGTAGGCAAAATTTAGAAACAAAGTGTTCATCATTCTACCACTGGCTTTCAAAAATCAGTGGTTTTAAAATGTTAAAATAATTTGTTTTAATGTTAATATAATTTTAATACTTAGGATAACCTCATTGGTCACAGTGTATTATCCATTTTAGAATTTGGGGATATTTCTTCGTGAAGGATATTGCTTTGTAATTTTCTTTGGTTGTAATGTCTTTGGCAGGTTTCAGTATTAGGATTACAAAGGCCTCATAAAATAAGCCTAGATGTTCCCCCTGCTTACTGAAAGGCTTTGTGTGATACTGATATTCTTCCTTGACTGATAGAATTCATTAGTGATACCGTCTGGACTTTTTTTTTTTTTTTTTTTTTTTTTAAGTGGGAAGACTTGGTAAATTCAAATTCATGTTTTTTTTTTAACTAGACAGAGGGATGCTCAGATTTTGTTTCATCTTATGTCAGTTTTGTTGTATTTTTAAAGAAATTTGTTGACCTAAGTTCTCCTTTGTTATCCTTCAAAAGTCTGTAGGGTTTGTAGTGATATCTCTTAATTTATGGTGGTATTAATATGTTCTTTTTTTTTTTTCTTGACGAGTCTTATTCTTGGTTTATCAATTTGTTTATTTTTTTCAAAATAACGTTGCTAATTTTCTCCGTTCTTTTTTTCTCCCTTATTTGCTTCTGTTCTTTATAATTTTCTTTCTCTCATGTATTTTGTTTTTCTTTTTCTAGTTTCTTAAAGTGTGGTCATAGATTTCAGACATTTCTTGTTTTCTAATAAAAGCATGCAGAGTTACAGATTCTCCTCTAAGCACTCTGCAGCATCCCACAAATTTTGATATTTTTATTATTTAGTTTGAAATAGTTTCTAACTTGCTTTGTGATTTCTTCCTTGACCCATGGATTACTTAAAAGTGTTTTGTTTAATTTTCAAATATTTGGGACTATTTTAGACATCTTGTTACTGACTTCTAATTTAATTTCATTTTGAGATCAGAGAATATATTCTGTATGACTTTAATCTTTTAAAATTTATCAATAAAACGAGGCTTGTTTTATGGTTCATGTGGTCTGTTTTGGTAAATGTATCTATGCAGTTGTCAAGTGTATTCTGTAAATATCAATTAGATTAAGATGTTTTGGTAGCATTTTTAAAATCGTTTACGTCTTTACTGGTTTTTTATTTTTGCGAGGTTTTTTTGGTCTACTTCTATCAGTTGTTGAGAGGGATGTTAAAATATCTAGCTGTGACTGGAATTATCTATTTCTCCCTTAATTCTGTTAATTTTTGCCTTATTTATTTCATAACTCTGTGGACACTCTGGTAATAGTCTCCATCTTAAAATCTACTTTTAAAAAAATTAATATAGCCACTCCAACTTTCTTGAGTTTACTGTTTCAGTAGTATACCTTCTTCTGTACATTTACTAAAACTCTTTTTCTTTATATTTGAAATGTGCCTCTTGAAGGTAACTTATTTTGAGTTTTGCTTTTTTATTCTTTCTGACAGTATGAAAGTGGAATCTCTCACTTACAATAAATGTTGATTATGTGCTAATGCCTGTTAAGAACTGTGAAAGTTCCGAGATTTTACCCCACTTTCAGGCTGACAAGGTAACCTGCCACAGTTTAATTAGAGTCATGAGTCTCCACGGTCAGAGATGAAGAACAGTGCCTAACAGCAATAGAAGTAGCCAGAGTGTCAATATTTGTATCAGATCTTGAACCCCCATTACTTCACCCTAGTGTAAAGATGTGACACTTTTGCACATGCAGTGGGTGTGTCAGAGAAGAGGACTCCCAAGCTTAGAGGAACTCATGTCGTTATAATGGGTTATAACTGTGCCTTGCATTTTCTCTGAGGGAGATGCTATTACTCTTTTCCAAGATTGTTCACTATACAAATATACTTGAAAAGATTGAATCAAAGGAACTTGGTGCTTCTGTTTTTAAGATGTGCAGAAAAGCAAGAGACCCATGGAGAACTGTCTTTCAAAACTGCTCAGTGAATTTACTCAGTTTCCCCTATGTTATTAGTTTAGGTTTTTCTTCTATTTTTTATGTTGCCCCAATCTAGCTATCCAACTCTGTCTCTGCACTGTACTTTTCTATGGGCTTTATACTGTCACCAAATTGATTACATACTTGTATCCTCTCCCGCCCCCACCATGTCTATGTTCTGGTATATAATGTGTGTGAAAGAAATACTCAGTGAATGTTTACTGTGTGTCAGTAAGCATTTTATAATAACTCTGTAAAGAAATTATTATTATATTGATACTATCTGTTTTACAGTTTAGGTTAAACTTATTTAATCGTAAATTAAATTAGTTAAGTTTATTAGATTTGATTCAAACTCCCAAGTTTGTGATGTGGGAGGAGCACATTGTAGAGAAGCTTTTGGAGTATTCTATTTCTTGATTTTAATAGTAGATACATGGAGTGGTCACTTCATAATTCTTTAGACTATTACCTAGATTTTTACGTATTATGCTGTATTATTGATGTAGTTCACAAAGAAAGGAAAAACAGAAAAGCAGATAAGCATGGAGCAGTAGGACCTGTCTGTGTAAAATCTTTCTAACTTCAGCCAACATTTATCACCCTGTTTGTATTTTCATTTATTGCAAATGCCTTATTGCATTTATTGTTAGCACCATAAGATTTGGTAAGTGTTGGTATTCATAAGGCACAGTATTTTGTGGACTAATTGTTCCAAGGCCACACAAGTAATAAATGAGCCAGGATTTACACCTAGGCTTACTTTCAGAACCCAGAATCTCAGTCTCTTAAAAGGGCATTTTTCTCTCAGTCCTTATTTCTGCTTGTTGAAATCCTCTGCATTTTGAAGTTTATTTTGCAGAGATTTGGTTTTCTTTTCTTTTCCACCATTTAACAGTTATTTAGTCTTGGGTAGAACACTTTGTTTCTAGAGGCCTCAGTTGTCACATCTCTATGATGGGAATCCAGTTAAGATTCTTTCAACAAATATTTATGTGAGTGCCTACTTCACGACTAGCAGAGAGTATGTAGAGTTGTTAAATACATAGGCTTTGCTTTCAACAACTTCTGTTCTATTGGGAGAGATTAAAAACCAAAACCCCAGAGCAACAAAACAAACAGGGATAATACATGAAGTGTTGTGGAGAGTGTTAGGTTCAAGATACTTTGGAAACATAAAGTGCAAAGGTAAAAGGACATGCCCTTCTCCTTGTCAGGTTCCCCCCAAATAATAGATCCTTTTTATGTGTCAGGAAATTACAAACATTGAGTCAGAAGAGTTTTTCATGGTAGTCCCTTTTTTTTCTAATTGAGATAACAATAATTAAGCATTACTTGTACTGTTTTTAGGCTCTCTGATGAGATTTCTCTTCATAATTGTTGAGTTGGTTTAAAGGTTCAGGTAGAGGTTTGAGACACTATTACTGTCTCCTCAGTCTTAGAGAGGCAAGAAAAAAGTGTCTTATGCGTAGTCTAGCATGAATATGTTTGACCTGATTGTCTCTTTTGAGGTACTTGATTCCCTCTGCTGTCCTAAAGCTTAGTTGATCTGACTACATCAGGTTACAATGTTTTTTCTTACCTCATTTAGACTTCAAGAGGTAGTTTTCCTCTATTCTCTAGCAGAAATGGTACAGAGTAGCATATGTACAGAAATCCTTGTGACATAGTGCAAGATATAAAAGCTAAAGAACATCTTAGGCTGTGTTTTACTCTATGGTTAAAGCCTAAATTAATTTTTGGAAAGAAAATGCTTTACTCTGTACCTTATACTGTTAGGAATAGTTAGAAAGTTTGTATGTTCACAGATGAAGGAAGCACAATCACATGATAAATGGCTAAGAAGGCCATTGTCTATTGTCCAAGAGAGTTCCTGGCACCCGAGTCACACTGCCTGTGTCATATTCTGACTCATCCCCTTCCTAGGTACGTAAATTAGGCAAATTCTTTAACCTCTAAATCTCAGTTTTCTCATTTGTAAAATGGGAATAATAAAAGCACGCCTTATAGGTTGCTGTAGAGGTTAAAAAGTTAGCTTTTCACTATTAGACTATATTGTATTGTGTATAAATCCAAAGGACATTAATCTTAATTGTAAAAGGTGAATAAAATAGTCCAGGTAAATCATGAGATTGCTTCCCAGAAGCAGAGAATTTTAATTAATTGGTTCTTAGCAAATAGAGCTAGCAGGTTCTTATCAGCACATAGAGCTAGTTTAATAATAAACTCTAGTAATGAGAGTGGTTAGAGGATAAGGTACTCTGGTTAACTGAGAGATGACGGTTATAACCAGATTTTTCTCCTTATTGCTAAACATATTTTTAAAAAATTAGGCTCTTTCTTTCTTCAGAAAGTACTATATCCTGGAAAGGCATTATAATGCTTTCTTGGTAATTGAGAAATTTTGATGACTCTATCAGGGTTTTTAATTTAAGAATATTAGTTTTGCATGTATAATTTTGTAAACAGACTAGAAATGAACCTTTACCAAGAGCAAAACATCTTGAAAGTTACCTCTTTGAATAAGTTCTTAACCAAAATACAATGGTAGATGGCTGATTTTCCTCTAATAAAAATGGGGTACAGGGAACAAAACCCTGGTTAATCTGAGTTTTTAAAAAAGTTATGGATGTCTAATATTTTATTTTATGAATGTAAAAGGAGCATGATGTAGGAGAGAGAAAATGAGTGTAGGGCCAGAGACCTGAGTTTTAATTACAGCTTACTACTAACTAGCTGTGTGTCTTTGAGTCATTACTTCTCTGAGCCTCAGTTTCTGTACTATAAAATTGATGTCTCGACCTAGTTTCCAAGATTCCTGTAAAATTTATAGTCCCTGTTGAAATCATCAGTAAATCAACTCTGAATCAGGTAATGCAAAGTTTTTGATTTGGAAATCTTTAGTTTTGAAAAAACTAAATGTGTTTGTTATCAGTAGACTCCTTTGTCTTCTTATCTCCCAACTGGTTGTTAATTTGTGCTTTCCCCTAGCTGTTAAGTGTACAGACCAAAATACATTAATATTTAGATAGTATTTATAGTTTTTGGTTCCAGCTATGGGTGTGTGTTGGCTTCTTTATTTGGTGAGAAAAAGATAGACTAGCAGGTGTCTTCATATAATTTTATTCATTGTGTATCATTCAGACATTTATTGAACGTCTACAGTGAGCCATACACTGTGAATATAAAGACATGAAAGCACAGTTCTTGTCTTCCTGATGTACAGAAAAGGCAATTCAGGACTCAACTTAGGTGTGATAACCTTCTCCAGAAATCCTTTCCTGTAGCCTTATTGCTCTTCCCTCCCTCTCTCTCTCCCTTTCTCAAATCCAGAGTTGCTCTTTCTTTTTGTTTTAGTGGTATCCTGCATCAGGGCTGCCATGGCAGGTTATGGGATTGGTGCTCTGCATAAAGGTGCCCTGGCCAAATCCGGATTTTATTCTGCTTGACAAATTGTCCATTTGCTTTTTTACCTTTTTCCAGTTCATCTTCCCAGAGGAGGCCTTTTCTCCCAATTCTTACAAAAGAATCTGTATATGGTAGCAGATATCTACACTGTGCATTGGTGTACATTAATAACATTCTGTAGTGTGTTTTTTTGGCAGCCAAAATTTTTATAGTAGGTAATAAATGCCTTGAGGTGGTTTGTTTAAGTGAGCAAATGGTTTATGAAGGCAAATTCTTCTGTAAATTTTAAGAAAGGTAAAAGTTACCCAGGCAAGGGTGGTTTGGAGATGGGAGTGGCATTCCATGTGAATATAGAGGGACAGTGTTGTGATCTGGTGTTGGCCAGTGATTCTTAAATTGTGTTCCCTGCACCAGCAGTATCAGTATTACCTGGGAACTTGTTAGAAATGCACGTTCTTGGGCCTCACCCCCGTCCAGCTGAATCAGGAATTCTGGAGATAGAGACCAGCAATTGTGTTTTTATAGGTCCTTCTAGTGATTCTGATGCAGGCTGAAGTTGAAGAGCCACTGCCATAGCCCACTTCCTGAGGAAGCGTTAGTTGAGTTTGTTTTAAGAGCACGGGGTTACCTATAGAGGAGTGATTAAAATATAAGAGCTGTAAGCAGTGACCAGAGTGCCTAGTGTACCAAACTAGAGTTTGAATTTTGTCCTTATACCAGTGACTGCACAATAGAATCACCTGGGAGCTTTAAAAATGTACCACAGAATGGTTGGGATACACCCCAGAGCAACTGACTTCAAATCTTTGACTTTCTGATGCACAGAGGGTTGTGAAGTAGATAACTAACAGAACTTGGTTACTGATTGTAATAGTATACGCATTTATTGAGAATGTGTCAAATACTGTGTCGAGTAGCATGATTATTAAATAACACAGCAATCTTAGATGTAAGTATTACATTTCACAGATGAGGTAGAGAGATTAAGCACCTTTTCCCAATATTACCTAGCTGGGAAGTGGTAGGTTTGATTCCAGGTTTTTGTAACTCTAAAGTCTAACCTCTTAAGCAATTTTTTTTTTGAAGTGAGGTTCCCGAACCTTAGATAGGAGAATAGTCATATTTTAATTTTCACTAGCCTCTAAGTGAGATTTAGCATCTTCTTCAGTTTTAAATGTAGGCAACAAGTCAAACAGTGGTGTGAGCAATACTGTGACTTTGGTACCAATAGAAATCAAATATTTTCATATTAAATTACAGATGTTGCAGATAATCTCAAAGTATCTTTTATCCTAATCAGTACTTTAAAATATGGGTAATTGTTAGATCCACTTCTGGGTCTTTTATTTACTGTTAAAGAAGTACATATAATACTGTATCACAAACTTACTTTTCTCATATGTTGATAATTATATTTGAACATGATTAATAATAATTTTCTTTTCTAAGCATGGTACCCCTTGCTGAGAGAGAGCGTTTAGTAGGGTAAGGTAGACAGAGAATAAAAAATCCATTTTTTTTTTGGTTATCTCTATATGGTAGAATAGAGATTCTTATAAAAGACAGTGTCTTTTTGTCCCTACTTCTCCTATATTTGACTAGTTTAATAAGACAGAAACCCAAGTTCTTCATTATGTGTCAAAGTTATTAGATTAAAAACTACTTTGGATTTGAGTACTTTTTTCTAAGCACTTCCTAAGATGATATGCACTATCTCATCAGACATTCTAACTATCCCTGTAGTCTGATTCAGTGCTGTTTAATAGAACTTTCTGCATTGACGGAAATGTTTTGTATATGTGCCATCTGGCATGGCAGCTATTAAATAGAATCATGCAAAGAAATAAAATAACAATAACAGCAATGTAATAACGTTAATAGCTAACAACACTTCCTATATACCAGGCACTATTTAAGCATTTTACATATATTAACTTTCATAATCCTTAATAACAACTGCATGAGGTGGGCACTATTGTTAAGTCTCAGTTTGCAGATGAGGAAACTGAGGCACAGAGAAGTTAAGTGATTTTCCAAAGTTCACATAGCTAGTTATTAGCAGAACTGGGTGGCATTCAGATTCTGGCAGTTTGGCTTCCTTTATGTTCCCGTTATAATATAGTCCTTTATCACTTTCCTCAAACCCCCAAATGCATATACAGAATGCTATCAGAAACAGTACATAAAAAGGAATTTAAGATAAATTATTTTGTTTTAATTACTAGGTAAAAGTTGTACAGTACTTTATAGGACTCAATTGACTAGTTTATTTCCTGTAAGTAAACTTGTATTAGATGTATTAGGTATTTTTAGTAACCAGTATTGATTTTGTTAAACAGCAATTTATATTTTCCCCAAGTTTAATTTAAAGCTAGCTTCAGAAATTGAATATTCATATGGTTATTTTGTTTACTGAAACTAATAGAAATATAATTCTGAAGTCATTTTATGATGAATTGGCTTTAGTTAATGGATATTTAGCTTCCTTAGTCAGCATACATATATGAAAAACTAACCTATGTTATACCTGGCGTAGTATGTTATGATGCTTCTGGAGGCCATAAGGGGAGAAGTATCTCTTAGGTACAAAATTCTGTTATTACCATATTCAGGGTGAGCTGGTGGCAGAATATTAAAAGGGGCGAGAGAACTGTCATTTTTTCCGTTGTCTGTATAGTCATTGTGGTTGGTGCTTTACATACAAAGTTATTTATTGAATATAAGCTGTTTATAACACTCTCCCAGTGCTTTAGATTTATTACATATGTCATTTAATCTGCAGCTAATGCTTTAGAAAACATGTTGATGGCAAAGATAGTTTACAGATGAGGGCTTTGTTAGGCTCTTCCTCTCCCCTCCACTCTCCTCTCTCCACTTCAGGGAGATGATTATAAATATAGGTGGGGAATGAGAAGGGAGTGGTGCTAAGGTTATTATTTATCTAGTACTTAAGGTTCTTCAGTTATAAATATGTTCATTTCATTTTGGCTAGTTGCTGAAAGTAAGGCAAGCAAGGTATTTGTCCTCATGTGAGAGGCAAGTCAATAATCAGGTAAACAAAATAACCATAAACTGTGATAAAAGCTATAAAGAGAATAAATGAGGTACTGTGTTGGGTAGGTAATAATGGGATACATAAACAGGGAAAGTCAGGAAATGCATTGTTGAGGATGTGAAATTTAAGCTGACTTTGCACATAACCTGGTAAGAATGGTCCAGGCATAAGGAGCAGTAAAGGCAAAATCTTTATAGCAGAAATGGCTGTGGTATTTTAGGAGTTGAGAGGTCATAGTGACTGGAGGGAGCATAATGCAGGAAGAGTATAGTAGCATCACATGACATTAGAGGGGTAGGCCAGAGTCTGGATTACGTAAGGTATGTTTGGATTAGTTAAAGACTCTAAGGAGTGCAGTTTTATTGTAAGTAAAATGAGAAACCATTGGAGAGTTTTAAGCAGAGAAACATTAAAAAAAAAATCCCTCTAGGTCAGTGATTCCCAACTGTGGCTTATATTTTTCTTCCCAGGAGACATTTAGCAATATCTGTAGACATTTTTGGTTGTCATTAGTGGGGGTGATGGTGTATACTACTGGCATTAGTGGGTAGAGACCAGAGATGTTGCTAAACATTCTACAATAGTACAGGACAGCCTCCTCCCACAAAAAAGTATTGGCCCAAAATGTCAGTAGTGCCAAAGTTGAAAACTTTTGCTCTAGCTGCTGTGTGAATGTTGGATTGTGATGGGGGTGGAATGAAAGAGGGGAGGGTTAGGTTAGGTTGTTACAGTATCCAAGTGACAGGTGATAGTGCCTTGGATCATGGTTGCAATGGAGGTAATAATGAGAAGTGTCATGATCCTTTATGTGTTTTGGAAATGATGAGTCAAGGATGATCTCCAGGTTTCTGACTTTAATAACTGAGTGAATGGTGGTACCATCCTAAGATGGGAAAGGGCAAGAATGAAGGGTTCTAATTTTTTAAAATCTTACTTCATGGAACCTGAGTTGCTATTAAGAGAAGACACAGCACTATTTTATGTACGATAAGAAGGACCATGTCATATGCCCGTGTAGTCTGTAATTGGTAACTCCAGCCACTCATTGCTTTGAAATCTTTTATCTGTTCTCAGAGATTTGACAATTTCTTCTGCCTTTATTTGCATTGCTTGGCATGTGATAGGCTGTCCTTTTGCATGTATTTTAGTAACGAAACGTAATACAACTTCATCTACTTGTGGTGGTTCTCATATCTCATAAGTCACTCTTGTTACTTGGCAAGAAAACAGGGATTATTACTAGCAATAATGAAATTTGATTTGCTGTTCTCAATTTTTGTACCTTTGTACCCAATAACTTTTCATTTCAATACCAAATAATAGAGTAATATTTTAAAAGACAAATTTTAAAGGTAGTTAAGCTCAACATGCATGAAACTAACAATGCTAATAACTCAACTGATGACAAGGTGAATAGCTATGACTGAGTTCATGGATGAACAATGATAGCCATGCTTGATTATTATCTGTCCAGCACAATTATAAAATACCATTGATTAGGAGGTGCATCTTTACCTCAGAAATGTTAAAATCAGGGGGAAATGTATATATTAGAATGGGTGAAATATAGCAGATGGTGAGAAGCATCCCATACCAGCCCATTTAACATATGATATGGGTTGAAATGGATTAATAGCACCACTGGTGGTACTACTGTTAAAAGCATAAATGGTTTATGTGGTTGGAAACTGACCTTTTAAAGACCGCTACTAGGTGAAAATTTACATTTGCAATGAGCTGTTCAGACAGTGATAGAATTTGTTGAAAGAATAGATACAGAGGGCAACAAGTAGGAAATTCTACAGAATTTGTAGAAGCTATGTAACGAAATTAAAGCAATGAAACTCTGTGTATATGTGTGTTTTGAGGGTGTATGCCAATACTAGCAGCACAGTTTTACAGAGTAGAGGTATAGGCAAATCTATGTTAATTTTTTCTTGAGAACCTAGCTGCCATTTTTTTCACATTGCACTGTAATTTCTAGCTTAACTTGAACAGCTTTGGAAAAGTTTCTTAATAGTTTTGCTGCATTATTTTAAAAGGACAGTAACCATCACCTAAAACAGATACTGAAAGTTTATTAACCAAAACAAAGTTGCTGTGTGTATAAACGGTGCAAGCGCATGTGTATGTGAATACAATTTCTTTGACATACAAAACCCAAATCTCTTACCACCACCATGTTTTAGCAGGAATGCAGCTGTGGCTCTTCAGTCTAAACCATAGCTAGACATCCCAGAAACATCAGGTACTCCTGTGAGATCTGATAGTGATTTTTTTTGTTTTTTGGCATGATGCTCTCCTTCTCCTCCTCTAACCACATTGGTTAAGTTGCAGATACCTTACTACAGTTTTATCTTACCTGGCTGGCATTTAATTAAATGCAATTTGTGTGTGTGATAAACTGTGATAATTCAGATGTGGCTTTCTTTCTTTATACTATGAAGTGCCTTTAGGATAAGGACATGTTGCTTTTGTGTTCCCCATAGCAACAGAGCACATTTCTGGACAAAATAATAGACACTCAATACTTAAGTTCTTAAGTTCAACCAAATTGAATAATTTAGATTTGTATCATATACTAAGCTTGATTTTTATACTTTAAACCTTTTTATTAGAGATTCATAGCAGCTTCAGATATACTAAAAACATCATTCTTTGCTGAGATTAATCCCTTTATTGTGCTATTTGTTCCTAAATCTTTTCAGCCACCTTTTCCCTGTCTGTTTTATTGCTTCATTCATTATAAACTGTTACCACTTTCACTTTGAGGTCAAGCTAGACAAAACTTGGAAATAGGAAGTGATTCTTTTGTCATATGACTTCTCTTTAAGCAGATACACACACACGAACTCTTGTCTATTAAAGGGTGGTATACTGATGTGTCTGGTGACTGATTTGCTTACGGTAAGATTTTTGGTAAAGGTTTATTGATTCACTAAGAAATTTGGAAGTTTCCTTACTTGATTCAGAATATCACCAAAAAAAATCATTAGATTTACATAGAAATATCAAGGAACATATAAATTTGCAGTTACAGTACTTTAAACATTTGACCTTTTACATTTGAAACCTTTCAAGTTTGCTTAAAAAGGAAATTTGAATTGTTAGGTAGGAACATTTCATTTTCTAAAATAATAAGAAAAGGTGGTACTTTGCTATAAAAGACCTATTCATGAATTTTTGCATATGTTGTTGAGTTTTCTGATTCCTTTTGAACACAGGCATTGACAGTTCCTTTTCAATATTATAGAGCCCTCTGGTCCTTAAACACCTCTTTTGTCCCCTTCCTGTCTTAATTTTCTTCTCTAGCCTGGAACCTTATTTAACTTTTGAAATATGTTGAGCTGCTTTGCACTTTTGTCTCTTCATTGCACGTGTCTAACCAATACTCAACCACAGATCAGTTAATCTTTTTGATTTCTGTGTACCTGGCTCTGACCTGCTGAGCACATCTGGAGAAAATCACAGCTTTGCAGACTAGAGCCATTAAATATTCATGTTTCCCAGTCTTAATTGGACCCTCAGCATTACCCAGTAATCCTTCTTTGTCCCTAGTTAGTTCTTTCTCGTTTCTCATAGCAGTTATTTAAAAATTTCTGCTCTCTTGTAGCCCCCTTACTCTACACTTACCCTGTCCTTCTCAGTAGATAACCTTATCTATTTATTGAGAAACTTGGATTTTATTATAATTTTATTTCTGAAAGATGTTGAAATGATTGAAATGAGGCTAAGTAGAGATTAACTGTCTATGACATTTTGCTGTGCCCAACCCTCGAAGGCATACAACAAACTAAGATAAAAAATTTAGAACAAAATTTAAGATATGTATCTTTGTGATAGTTTTGGTTGAATCTACTGTGGGATAATTTTAGCGTAAAAACACTTTTTCAATTATAGTTACCTTCTCATAGTAGTTCTATATTTTAAAATTGAAGATTAAAGGAAGTTCTTCTGTGTTGTATTAAAGTTTCCCAGTAAATATCTTATGACAACTTTTAAAATTGCATTATAACATGTTAATACATAAAGTTCATAAGGTTGATAAAATTTTACCATGTAACCACCTCCAACATTTCCAGCACCCCCAAAAGTTCTCTGTATCTCTTCAGTTACCTTTCCTTCCCCTCCAACCTATTTCAACTTTTGTAGCCATCAGTTAATTTTGTACTTTATTGTCTGGTTTCCTTTGCTTAACATGATGTTTGTGAGATTCATCCATATTATGGCATGCATCAGCAGTTCTTTTTTATTGCTGTATAGTATTCTACTGTATGAATACAACAAAATGTATTCATGCATTTTTTTTGTGCTTGGACATTCGGGTTATTTTCAGTTTTTGGCTATTATCATAAAGCTACTGTGAACAATCTTCTACGAGTCTCTTGGTGAACATATGTCTTCATTTTTGGGGGGATACATATACTAGAGTGGAATTGCTGGATCACAGTATACTTTTTTCTTTTTTTCTTGGTTTTATCATTCTTTTTTTTCCCCCACAGTATACTTCTTAATACCACTTTTGTAATGGAACCAAATCATTAACATCACCCCTACCTCTCTGTAAGCAATTTTCATTTCTTTTGATAAAGAATACAAAAAGACCATTAGATTTTCTAATAAGATTCTAAAAGAAGGCACTTCTTTGCTTTCATTTACATATAAAATTAAAATTCTTCACTTGGTTCCAAATGGACCTATTTTTGTTTCTGTTAGTACTTACTTTAGTATTGTTCATAAATTTCTTGGTTTTTTTAATTTACATTTGACCATTTCTCTCTATTATAGTTTATCTTGATCCCTGTAAGATTATCTATCTTATTTATTAGAGGATTTCTCTGATTGCTCTTAAGACTGCCGAAAATAATCATTGGTTTGTCTGGCCAAAGTTCAGGCTTTCTTGGTTTTATTGGGTTGGCTTTTTAGACACTTGTAGTGACTGAAGTGGAAGGAGCAACTGAATTTGGAGACCAAATACCTGAAATTCTAATCCAAGTTAGTTTGTTTATTAGCAGCATGTCCTTTTGTGAATAATTTTTACCTCATGGCCTCACTAATATTGGGAATAAGCATGTATGTCATGGTCATCTCAGAGAATGTTGGATTAGTAAATGAGCTAATGTAACAGTGCCTTGTAGACTATGAAATATGAATATAAGCAGTTGTCTTTTGGGGGAGACATTTTGTACATTTGCAGATTTCTAAGCAGCATTCATCTAGTTTATAAAACAAACAAAATACAAATTGCAGTTTTCAGAGGCATGCAGCAGGGCAGGAGAGTCTCTAGGGAAGGCTGACTGCTTGATGAGTTAGTTCTTAAGTGTGGCAGGAACTGATGAAGTATGTACCAGACTCTGGTTCTCAGAATTGATATGTTTAGAAATTCAATTTATTGTTTACATGTAGGAATGATTTAAGTTTCAGTGATTTAGGTTTTAGGTGAAGTCTCAACAAGTATAAATCAGCGTGTTAGATTATTGATACACAATGAGAAGAAATGTAACCTTCAAATGAAATCGACTGTCTCTGCTCACCAGTCATTGCATTCTCTTCCTGTAGGAAGATCTGTGTCAAACACAGATTATAATCTGAAGGTTTATCTGTAAACCTGTAATGAACCCAGAGCAAGTTAGATCATCTTAGTTGTCAGTATTACTGAGCTGTGATAGCCTGATATGTATGTCTGCTCTATAGCAGATCTGGGCCAGAACACTATGAAGAGACAGTGTTGGAGACGAAGAGCCACATTTAATTTGTTTGGACACTCCTCACTATTCAGTTAATTTTGTTTCAGCTTTCACATAATCATGGACAAGATCTGGGTCCTTCTTCGCATGACACCTTGCTTGTATTTTGTGTGTTTACTTTTTTCATTCCACAGATATTTATCCCATGTTTGATTCTATAATTTAATTCTAATCGTAACAGTTTTATAGAAACCTTTATTGTGTGTCCCGTGTACTGCTTCATTAATGGATTGAATTTATCCTTGCAGAGTTTAGTAAGTTATATATTGTTTATAGTGCTTCTAGTGCACTCTTACTTATGAGTGTAGGAAGAACATAGATTTTGTTGTCAAACCTGGATTTCAGTATTGGCTCTGCCATCTATTTAGCTGAGATTTTGGTCAAGTTACATCTTTAAGATCAATCTAGTCATTTATCCATCATCTCAGAGTCCCCCTGCTGTATAGTCCCCCTGTTCCTCCTCCTCACCTTTCCCTTCTCCTGCACAGTTATATTGAGGTATAATTTACATAACAAAATACTCTCTTTAAGTGCATGATTCAGTGATTTTTAGTTAATTTACAAAGCTGTGCAACTGTCACCACAGTTTAGAATATTTAGACTATTTCTGTCACCACAAAAAGAAACTCCACTACCATTTGCAGTCAGCTCCCGTTCCCGTCCCTGAACCTAGGCAACTACTAATCTATTTTCTGTATCTGTAAATTTGCCTTTTTGGATAATTCATATAAGTGGAATCATAAAGTATGTGGTCTTCTGTGTTTGGCTTCTTTCATTTTTGTGTTTTTGAGGATGATCCATATTATAGCATATTTCAGTATTTGCCTTTTTATTGGTGAAAAGTATTCCATTTTGTTTATCCATACACCAATTGATGGACATTTAGGTTGCTTCCTCTTTTTGGCTATTGTGAATAATGCTGCTGTGAACATTTGTGTACAAGCCTTAGTGTAGACATATCTTCGTTTCTGTTCCATTGATATCTCGCAGTAGAATTGCTGGGTCATACAGTAAATTTATTTTTAACATTTTGAGAAATTGCCAAACTGTTTTGCAAAAAGCTGTTACCACTTTACATTTTTTCTTATCAATGTTATCAGGGTTTCAGCTTGCCTCTTCTTTTTATCTCTTCTTTTCATCTTTTTAGGTTGTCTTTTTGACTAGATTTTAATATTACACATGATACTAGCTTCGATCAGCAAACAAGAATTATGGCATTACAGGATTTTACTACTCCAGCTAGAAAAAAATATTAAAATTTCACTTATGTTGAATGTAAAAATATAATGCTGAATGTTTAAAAACCTAGATTTCTCTTGGGTGAATGTAATTATTTGAAAAACTTCAATATAGCAAGACAAAGCATTCTGTAGAACTATGGCCAAAATTTATTCCTTTATTAAAAGTAACTTTAAATTATGGAAAACCTAAAACACGCAGATGAAAACAGAATAGTTTTAGTGAATCCTCACATACTCATCACCCAGCTTCAAAATTGTTATCATGTCCAGTCTTGTCTTTTATCTATACCCAAACTATACCCCTTTCCCCCATATTATTTTGAGGCAAACCCTAGGTATCTTAAATTCTTTATTAAGAATTTATTGCTTTTGAAGAGTGAGGTGTAGAAAGAAAAATTTAAATATGTCTACATTTAAAAATGGAAGTACTTAAAAATAGATTTCCAACCTCAGGAATTGGAGTGCTTCTATATAAATACATCAGTGAGTGTGTGTGTCTGTGTTTTAAAGAAATGTCTCCTTTTTTAGAGATTTTTAGGTCTTGTGTCTTCCTCTCCTCACCCTTAGAAAAAAATCACACGAAGTTTTGAGGGTATAGGGGCTGGGGTTATGTTTTCATTCAGTCCATTTACATGAGAATAAATATCTTTGGAACATGGGGTGAAGTTAGACGGAGTTTGCCACTTCTCATTGGAATTCACTTTATTGCAGCTTTAGGGAAATTGTTTGTATTATTTACATTTATAATTGAATACCTAAATTTTACTTTCTGTAACATGATTTCTGATTAGGACTATAGATTACCTGGATAGTCTCAGATCCATGGTCTGTTTTTTTGTTTTGTTTTCTGAAAAACACAACAGTTTTTCTTTATCTGGTACATAGAATTGATTTCTTATTAGTACTAAAATGCCTGTGACATCAAGTGAAGTTTGTGATAAATGTGGGCTTTAATTTTAGATCCACTGCTGATCTAACTATGTGGGTTACTCTGCTTTTCTGAGCCACAGCAGTCCACATTTAAAATGGAGATATAATATCTGTTTTTTTTGTTTGTTTTGTTTTATGATTTTCTAAGGGATAAAAAGAGAAGGTTAAGTAAGTGCATGTGGATTTTTTTGCGGTGTGGGTGTTGAGGCAAGGTTAACAATGCTGTGTGACTTTATGCTCCATGCATTTACAAAGAAGAGCAAAGAGAAATGGAAAAACACAGGGCAACTATTTATTGAATGCCTATTATGTCCAATTCATTGTGATAATCCATTTACATAAATTCTTGTTAATCCTTATGAAGAATCCTTCATTCCAAACTAAGGCTCAGAAATGTGAAGTATTTTGCAAAAGATACATATTGTTATCCTCACTTTATAAATGAGGAAACTAAGGCTTACAAAAGTGTAGTGATTTGCAGAAAGTCTTAAAACTAGTTAATGTCAGAATTTGAGCCCAGAGCAGGTTTAATCTGAAAGTTAATGCTTCTTTCTACCGTGGGCAGTTACCAGGGAGAAAATGTACAGATACGACTCTCTCTCTCTCTGTTTGTTTGAAGTATTATAGTATTCAAGAGCTGCTTTAGCCAGTTAGTTAATTAGAATATTGTTGTAATAAATCTGTGTTTGTAGGTTTGGTCAGTAGTTTATTTAGGCTTTACAGGAAAAGTAGAATGTTAGTTATTTCCTGTTATCTGCAGGGTTTGTAGGATAAGCACCCCAGAAGCACACATTCAAAGCAGTGGGTCACTGAAGTATTTTCAGAACTTTAGTTGTTCAGCTATAAATGTCAGTAGTTTTGCCATACGTATTTACCACCTTTACTATTATTTTCTAAGTGTTTTTTTTGTAATTATCTTTTACCCTTTGAGTTCATTTTGAAAGGAAACTAGAATATTACAGTTGAGTGGGAAATAATGTCACATGCCATATATAGAAAGTAGTTGTTAAAATCAATAAACAAGTATTAGATTTTCAAGTTTGCACCTGAAACTATTCCTTAGCTACTAGTGGTTTGCATATCACTCATTGAAAAACTCAAATTTGGAAGATTTAATCCTAGGAGTTTTATCTTTTTCTAAGATAAAATAAGCTGACAAAGAAAGATTGAGCTAAGGAAGGTACAGGCATTTATATTAAGCAAGAGCAAGACCAGAGAAGAAACCATTTGTGACTATGCCAAAATTGGCTTCTTTAAGTGATGTGAACTGTTAGATGTGATTCATGTCAAATTATGATGTTAAGCACCGTAATTTGGGTCATTTTGATACCCTGTTTTGTGAAGTGATTGTTCTTGTCCCTTGTCCATTTTTTCTATTCGATTGTCTTTGTTTTGTTTTATAGGGGTCTTTTTATATTCTGAATATTGAGTCCTTTGTCACTTTAAATAGATCACTAATATCTCCTGTTATGTAGTTGCCTAAGTTGCCTTTTAAAATGGTATCTTTTGATGCAGAGAAGTTCTTATATAGTTAAATTTATTAGTCTTTTCCTTTATACTTAGTGCTTTTTGTACCCTGTTTTAAAAAAATCTTTCCTTACTTGGAGTCATGAAGTTACTTTTCTGTATCATCTCGAAGCTGTATTTACTGTTCTCATTTAGGTATGTACTTTACCTGGAAATTATTTTTGTATGTGTCTGAGGTCAAATCTTAATTTTTTTTATATGGATATCCAGTTGTCCCAGCACCACTTAGGAAAATCAAACAAAAAAATCAGAAACCTTTCCTATTGTTCTGCAATGTCATCTTTTTATAATTCATGTCCATATATGCATGCTTTGTCTCTGGACCTGTATCCTGTTAACATTAGTCTGTCTATCCTTGCACTGATATTGTTGCCTTCCTTATTTATTGAGCTTAATGTTAACTCTGAATACTACAAAGCAAGTCTTTCCACTCTGTTCTTTTTGAAGCCTTCCTAGTCGTATTTTTTTGCATTTTAGAACCACCCTGTCAGTGTACCAATCTCCCCCGCCCCCAAAGAAAAAAAGAAACCAATAAAACCCCCAGCCAAACCACAAAACCTGTTGGGATTTTGATTGAGATTGCATTGCATTTGGGGTGGGAAGAAATGACATCCTTTATAGCTTTTTGGATAGAAGTTCTGCATATCTTTTGTTAGATTAATTACTAGATATTTGATTTTTTATGCTATTATAAGTATTGTCTTTAGTTTTTTTTCTTTTTAAAGGTGGGCTCTCGGGAGTTTTGTAGCAAAATTTTTTTGTGAATAGAATTTCATTCTAGCTCTAAATCAAATTGTCCAAAGCATTTCCAGAATTTCTAAAGCCTGAGAGCCTGCCAGATGCTATACAAAATAATTGCTTCTGATAATGACATTTTCCTTTTGTTTTCAAAGAAGCTGGACAAAGTGATTATTGTGTATTGTGATAAAACATACTTCACGTGATCATTTCACTTATCTCAGTTTGGTTGAGTAGATTGTATTTTTCTGTATTTGGCTTTTAGTTGCATTTACAGTTTTAAGCTACTCACAAAAATAGTTGCTTAAGTAAAATAGTTTATTTACTCTTTTTTAGTTTTAGATTTTTCTTCTTGGCAAACTTTACTTTGCCAAGTTAAAGCAAATAGTAAATAGTTTCTTGTGGTCCCTAGTTGTAATGGGGTAGGGGCTATGACCTACATAAACATTAAAGTGAAGTACATTATGCAAATTACAGCCTTGTTTGCAATAAATATGAAGTATAAAGAAGACTGAAATTCTAGGACTGTGGAAAGGAAACAAAATACAGTGTAGGTTTAATTCTGCATAGTGGTGTGTGTGTGAGAGAGAAAAAATTATGTAGGAGCCCTGGGATTGGAGCACTGGAATAGAGTCTAAGGGGGAAAAGTATCAGAGAATAAAGGTGTAAAATGAAATATCCTTTGAAGGGGATGATAAAATAATATTTTAACAGCTTATTTGTTCTTGGAAAATCATTATGAATTCAGATTTCAATACTGTGGGAAAACTGATCTTCAGAAATAAACATTTTAAATAAAATACATAGTAATTTTGCATAGGTGAACTTTCCTGTCCTTAAAATGAGAATATCCAGGAAGGAAGGAAGGATAAAACCCAGCATATTTCTCGGGGTAAATAGGTCAAAAAATGTTGTATTATGTTTTATGAATAAATTCTGTGGTTTTTATCTGGAGTTCTCAAGCCTTTCTTTAATTAGGGCGAAGTTCATTTAAACTCACAACCATAGTTAACCTATGTAAATCGTACTGTAATCTGACTTTCCTAGATCATAAATTCTTCGTCAGCTTAGTTATAAAGTATGCAGTAGTAAATATACACATGCTTAAAATAATTATAAGGATTTACCACACATTTAAAAAATTCTATGATCCTTTTTAACATTGTGAAAAATTGACATTATAATTATTTTTCTCATAGAAAAAGTATAACAACATTGTGAAAGTCATGCATTTTAAAGTCATTTTCTGGTCTATGTAATAAAACTTTTTTTAGCTTTTTATAATTAAAAGTATAAAGTGTACAGAAAAGATTACATAAATACTCAGCTCAAGTGAATTTTCACATGGTCACCAATTTGACACAACTAACACTATATCAAAAACAGAACTTTACCTGCCCCTTAGAAGTCCCTCCACATTCTCTTCTGGTCATTGCAGCCCTTTTAAACAGCATATATTAGTTCCACAAAATCATTTTATACTTGACTACAATTCAAGTAACAAATTGACTAAATAAAGAATTTCTTATTCTATGACAAATTAAGCTAATGATTTAGTATTGTTAGTAGCCAACATTGCAAAATGGAGGAAGAAATAATTAAGTACTAAGTATATTCAGTAGTTTAATTTAGTACTAACTAGGAAACAAAATTATTTGTAACAACCATACTCTCATATACTACTCAGCACAAAAATGGACAACACATTATTTTTTGGGGGAGGTTGGAGGATTAAACTAGGCTGCTAACAATAGTATAAATACCAATATAGTAAGTAGTGAAACTTTATTTCAAGTTAGTAATTGATAGTTCAAATTGGTTTCTCAGCATTAGCCTTTACTTTTTTAAAAAATTGAGGTAAAATTCATATAACATACAATTAACTATTTTGAAATACAATTCAGTGGTATTTAGTGCAGTTGTACTGTTGTGCAGCTCTACCTCTCTAGTTTCAAAACATTTTCATCACACCAGAAGATTAATCAATTATGTAATCACACATCAATTAAGTAATCATTCCCCATTCCCCTGACATCTGTCAAAAATCAATCCCCTGGCAACCCCTCACCTGCTTTCTTTCTCTGTGGATTTGCTTATTCATAGTGTTTCATATAAATGGCATCATTTAATATATGTCTGGCTTCTTTCACTTAGTATAGTATTTTTGAGGTTCATCCAAATTGTAGCTTGTATCAGTACTTATTTCTTTTTATGGCTGAATGATCTGCCATTGTATATATGCCATTTTATATTAGGGACTTGAGCATGTGTGGATTTTCGTATCCATGGTGGGGTCCTGGAACCAATCCCCTGAGGATACCAAGGGACAACTGTACCACAGTTTGTTCATTCATCTGATGCACATTTTGGCATCATTGACTACATCATTTTACATTTTCACTAGTAGTATAGGATTCCTATTAGACCACATCTTTGTCAACACTTAAAAAAAATGTTTTGATTAAAAAAAATCAGTTATGGTTACTGTAGCTTTATATAAGTTTTGAAATTGAGAGGTGTGAGCCCTCCAACTTTGTTTTTCCTTTTAAGTATTGTTTTGATTATTTGGAGTCCCTTGCAGTTTCATACGATCTGAGGATTAACTTTTCCATTTCCACATCCCACTGGGTGTGAGGCAGTATCTCATGGCTTTGGCTTGAATTCTCTTAATGACCAATGAAGTCGAGTATTTTTTTATGTGCTTGTTGGCCAGTGTATATTATCTTTGGAAAAATTTTTTTTCAACTTTGTTGCTCATTTAAAAAATTGGGTTATTTGTCTTTTCGTTATGTTAATAAAAATCTTTGTATGTTCTGAATACTAGGCCTCTATCAGATGTATGATTTACACATATTTTCTTTCATCTGTGAGCTCTTTTAACTCGATAGTGTCCAAAGTTTTTAAATTCAGTGAGGTGTAATTTTTTTTCCCTTGAAGTACTTAGGCTTTTGATGTTACATCTAAGAAACCATTGCAAACTCCAGGGTCATAGATTACCTCTGTGTTTTCTTACAAGACTTTTATAGTTTTAGTCCTTTTATTTAGGTCTTTGATCTGTCCTGATCTAACTTCTATATGGTGTGAGATAAGAGCCCCATTCATTCTGTTTCATGTGGATATCAAATTATCCCAACTTTTTTTGTTGAAGAAACTGCTACTTCATTATTGATGTCAAAAGTTGACCACAGAAGTATGAATTTATTTCTAGATTCTTAAGTCTTTTCTCTTAGTTTGTAAGTCTGTACTAATGCCAGTACCATCTGTTAGTAGATCTGTAGGAAGTTTTGAAATTGGGAGGTGTGAGCCATCCTACTTCATTTTTATTTTTCAATATTGTTTTGACTGTTCAGTTGCCCCCTTGCAATTCCATATTAATTTGGGGATTGACTTTTCCATTTCCCCAATAAAAGATTATTTGGATTTTGAAGGGGATTGTACTGAGTCTGTAGATCACTTTGGAGAGTAGTGCCACTTTAGCAATGTTAAGTAGTCTTCCAATCTGTGAATGTAGGATGACTTTACACTTAATTAGGTCTTCTTAATTTCTTTCAGCAGTGTTTTGTAGTATTTAGTTTACAGGTTTTTAACCCCCTTGGTTAAACTTATTCTTTGTTTGTTTGTTTTTCTTTTTTGATGTTATTGTAAATGAAATTATTTTGTTAATTTCCTTTTTGAATTGCTCATTATGAATAGAAACACATGGATTTTTGTGTGTTGATCTTACATCCTGCAACTTGGCTCAATTTGTTTATTAGCTTAGTAGATTTTTTTGTGGGTTCTTTAGTATAGTCTATATCTGATCATGTTATGTACAGCCAGAGTTAGTTATACTTGTTCTTTTCCAATATGGATGCCTTTTTTTTTTTTGCCTAATTGCTCTGGCTAAGAATTCCAGATATTGAATAGCAATTGTCTTCCTTGCCTTGTTCCTGATGTAAGGGGGAAAGCTTTTATTTTGTTCTTTTGCCATGAGTACGATGTTAACTCTGGGTGTTTCATAAATTTGTTTCGTCATGTTAGGTAAACTCCCTTCCATTCCTAGTTTTCTGATTATTTTTAGAATGAAAGGCTGTTGAACTTTGTCAAATGCTTCTTATGTGTGTCTATGGAAATGATCATGTGTTTTTTTTCTTCTAAGTTCTATTAATATGGTTTATTTCATTGATGAAATTATATGAGCCATCCTTGCATTCCGTTGATAATTTGGTCATGGTATATAATCCTTTTAATGTGCTATTGTATTTGACTTGTGGATATTTTGTGAGGGTTTTTGCATATATATTCATAAAGAATATTGGCCTATGGTTTTTGTTTTTTTGTTAACCTTTGGTATTTTTGTTTTGCTTTGGTATCAAGGTAATACTGCTCTCATAGAATGTGTTAGGAAGTATCACTGCTTGTAATTTTTGGAAGAGTTTGATAGTAATGGTGTTAATTCTTTTAAAATGTTTGGTAGAATTCACCGGTGAAGCCATCTGGATTTAGGCTTTTCTTTCTGTAGAAGTTTTTGACTGTAGATTCTCTTAGTATAGGTATATTGAGATTTTCTCTTTGAGTTAGTTTTGGCTTGTTTCATTTACATTATCTAATTTGTTAAATACAGTTGTTCCTAGTATTCTCTTACAGTACTTTTATTTTCTGTGAGATTAGTAGTAATGTCCTCACTTTCATTTCTGATTTTAGTTGGTTGATCCTTTATGATTTTTTTTTTTTAGTCTCTATTTCATTTATCTCTTCTCTAGTGTATTATTTCCTTTTTGCTGGCTTTGGGTTTTGTTTGCTCTTCTTTTTCTAATTCCTTAAGTTATAGATTATTGATTTGAAATAGTTCTTTTTTAGGTGTTTTTAGAAGCTATAGATTACCTTCTGGGCACTGCTTTTGCTGTATCCAAGGTTTTAATAAGTTATATTTTTATTTTCATTAGTCTCAATTTATTTTCTAATTTTCCTTATAATTTATTCTTTGATGTGTTCCTTGTTTAAGGTTATGTTTGTATTGCTAATTTTCTAGTTTTCCTTCTGTTACTGATTCTCATTTCATTCCATTGTGGTCCAAGAAAATACACTAGATTTCAGTCTTTGAAATTTATCAAGGATTGTTTTGGTGCCTAACATATGGTCTATCCCAGAGAATGTTCCATGTATACTTGAGAAGAGTGTGTTCTGCTCCTCTTAGGTGGAGTGTTTTGTGTATGTGTGTTATATCTAGTTGATTTATAATGTTGTTTAGGTTCTCTATTTTCTTATTGATCTTCTGTCTGAATGTTCCAGCCATTGTTGAAAGTGGGGTTTTGGAGTCTTCAACTATTATTCAACAGTCTGTTTCTCCTTTCAGTTCTCAGTGTTTGCATATTTATTTTGGGGCTTTTTTGCTTGCTTGTAATTGTTACCAATTTGTTGGCCTAAAATTTATGAATGAACCTGGATAACTGAAGTAAATTATAAGTTTAATCATAAGTGAATTTATAACTGAATTTATAAAAGTATATTTTCTAATTTAATATAATTTAACTTAATGTCAGCCATTATTGGTTGAAAATAATTTTAACAAATAGTGATTTTCATTTAAAAAAATAGTATAAAATAATAGCCAAATTAGATTTGAATTAATCATTAATACTTAATTTGTATAGTGGAACTGTGGGGGCAAAGAAATAGCTCTTTATGTTTTATGATGTTAATTAGCAGACTGCATTTGAAGTTTCAATGGGTAGAAGGAATGAATTTGTAAAATGATTCTCCCAAAGTAATAGCTACTTTTTATTAAGTGGTTGCTATATTCTTAGAACACTGAAAAATGCAGTAGATGATCTGTTTTAATCCTTAGAGCATCCCCTCAAGACAGGTATTTTCTTTATCTTTTCTGTTGAGAAAATTGATTTTCAGAGAGGTTAAGTAAATTTATATGGTGGGGTGGGCAATATCAGCTATTAAGTGGCCAAGGTAGGAAGGAAGTTCAGGTCCTTCTGGCTCCATCTGTTTCACTGAGCTGCTTTTGATTATGGGATAGAATGACTTCTAGGACTCACCTGAAAAAGTAGAAAGAGCACTGCTTATTCTGTAGCAATAATTTTTCTATAATGAGGTACTGGGTATTGACATTTTCCTTGAAGTAGAGATTCTTAATAAGATTTTTTTCTATTATATACACACATAGACATTTGAGGTTAGACTAGTGGTAGTGGTGTGTCAACTAGAGATTAAGTTTTGATCAGGAACCAAAACATTTCAAGGGTAAAAATCAATTTTTTACCCAAAAAGGTCTAATTTAATATCATATATTTCAGACAAATTGGATATTTGAAAATAAAATATATTTAAAGGTTTTTGAAGATGCAGTAACTCAAGATAGGGATTTGTTACATCTGCTTAAAGTAATTGAGAAAGCACATTTATGACTTTTTATATTATTCTTGAGAGACCTTGTGTTAATTTCTCGCTGACAATCTCATTATAAGTAACCAAATCATTGGTTCACATTCTATAACTGGAAGAGATTTTTGAAGTAATCTAGTTCTATATGTCCATTTGACAGGTGCGAAAACTTGAGTTGAAAGTTACTGAGGTTAGAAACCTAGTTTAGTGATCTCTTTTCTGTAAATCTCCTTGGTACTTAGTTGCTCAAGATTAGGAATAGAGGATAGCATGAGCATCCAGAAATCATTTTTTGTAATTACCAATTCTAGGCCAAGCTTTCTAGACAGGGAGGAAGATATAATTTGGGAGGTGTGCCCAAAAGGAGAGGTGCTGGAAGGACATTGTCACATTATAGGCATGTTGAAGAACATAGCACATCAAAGAAAGGGAAGAATAAAGTGGTCCTTTTCAACAATTGGGCAGTTTTGAATAGTCTACAGTAAATTTATAGGCATTAGCAGGCAAGAGGAAGAATTGGAGGGCTGTAACGTGGTAACAAGCATAGAATTTTGAAGATGGTCATTTGTAGACATGATGTGGCTACTTGGTAGGGCCCTGCTTCTTAGGGTTAATCAAACATGTTTGCCGTTAACTTCTTACTGGTTCCTCTGAAAAGTATTTTTCTTTTATAAAAATGTGGACCTGAAGACTTAAAGATTATGAATCACAAACTGTAGTATTTATTTTGTATATTTTAATCCAGTGGTTGTCAGTACAGTGATTGGGATTGTATAACATCAGAATTGTCTAGGGAGATTTTTGGGAAAGCATATATTTATTTATGACTCACCTCAGGTAAATCAGAATGTATAAATATTGGGTCAGAGTAGAGAGGAAGATACTATTTATATTTTGGAAAAAACTACCTAGGTGATTATTTCAGCCCTCTATCTACTCCCCCAAAAGGGGGTTTAAAAAGTCAAACTAAAATCTTCTGTCAAAGACAGAATTTGGAGGAGTCTGATTGATCAGGAGAGCTTAAATTCACTGATTTATCTAGTTTAAAGTATCACAATGTATCCTGATGAAGGATACATTTCAGTTTGTGGAAGAGGGCACAGTATAAACAATAGCTAAACATAAGTAAATAGATTAAATGATAAGTGATAAATACTCTTGTAAAAGAAAAAAGAAGAACAAAGTAGGGGTTGAGATAGTTGGGAGGCAGAAGGTTGCAATTATTAGAATGGTAAGAATAAAACTATTGAGAATCAATGACTTGAAGAAGTAAATATCTGATGTAGATATTTGATGGTGGGGGAAATTAGCTTTGCAGCTATTTGGTGATAATGTCAGTGTAGGGAGTTGCATAATACAAACTAGGAGTTTGGGAGATTCTTGGGCTAGAGATACGAAATTGAGCTATCAGTTTCTAAACTTTGATCTTTAAAGCTATGAGATTACATGTCATCTGTGGGGACTGAGTATAGATACAGAGGATGGGTTATTTTGTACTGGGGTATGTGCTCCAATCTTCAGTGGTTGGGGAGGAAAGAGGAACCAGTAAAATTGGTACTGGCAAAGGACAGCTGAAAGAGTAAGGTCTTCTGGAAACCAGCAAATGTTTTAATTTTGACTGTGCTACTGATAGGTCAAGTTAAGATAAGGACTGAATATTGGTCATTGGGCTTAGCAACAAGGAGTTAATGGTGACCTTACCTGGCTGTTTTGGTGGCATAGTGAAGACAAAGTCTTACAGGAGTGAGTTTAAGAGTGAATGAGGTGAGAGATGTTGGAAATGGCAAGTATAGACAGTTCTTTTGAGACATTTTGTTGCAAATGGGAGCAGAGAAATAGGGTAGTATCTAGAGTAGAAAATGGGTTTCAGAGAAGATTTTTAAAAGAAATTGATAATGTGTTTCTGTGCCAAGGTGAATGATCAATTAGTGTGTGAAAAATTGAAACAGGAAAAAGATTGAGGAACTGTGGGAACACATTTTGAGAAGTTCATTGGAGAGAGGCATATTATGTGGATATAGATGGTGGTGGGTGGGTAAATGAAGGATTTTTAGTTTGTGGAAATTTTCTGATACTTGGAGTTTTTTCAGTGAAGAGGGAAGCTGAGCAAAGATGAGAGAAAATTTGTTCTAGGATTGAAGAGATTTGATGTGGGTGTATGTAAAATGGTTGTCTAGGACAGTGGGGAAGTAAATGTTCATTATTTAATTTTTTTTCAAAAGTATATGAAATAGAATATGAGAATTCCTATTCACTTTATTACCTGTTACTGTTTCTAAGAAGTAATTACTGTTAATGATTTTCTTTTGTAATCCTTCCATAGCGTTTTTTTCTTAGTTACTTAGAAATGTATGCTTATACATATATGGGATTAAAAACAAATGTAACTGGGCTGTGTAGGGTTGAATGGTGCCCTTCCACTCCTTAACACGTCCAAGTCCTAAGCCTCTGGAACCTGTGAATGTGACTTTTGGAGAAAGGATCTTTGCAGATATAATTAAGGGTCTTAAGGTAAGGTCATCTTGGATTAGGGTGGGCATCTAATCCATTGACAAGTGTCATAGAAGAGAAGACACAGAGAAGCAGGCCATGTGAAGTCTGCAGATATGGGGGAAGGTGATGTGAAGATGGAAGCAGAGATTGAAGCCACAAACCAAGGATCACTTGGAGCCAACAGAAAGTGGAAGAGGCAAGGAAGGATTTTCCTGTAGAACTTTTGTAGGGAGCAGGGCCCTGCCTACACCTTGATTTTGGACTTCTTCTCCAGAACTGTGAAGAGTAAATTTGTGTTGTTTTAAGCCACCAATTTGTGATAATTTGTTATGGCAGCCTAAGGAAGCTAATATAATTCATACTATACATCTTGTTCTACAGCTTTTAACTTTTTATTGTGAGCATCTTTCTTGTTACTGCATATGGTTAGATTTTGTTCTTAATGACAACTGCGTTGTGCTTCCATAGGATGAATCTACTCTGTGTGGTATGTCCATACATGGTATAGTGTGGACATTTAGCTTATTTCTAATTTCTAATCCTTTAATAAACAATTTTGTTTTTAGATCTTTGTTGCTTAAATATATTTCTGTCTCTCAAATTCCTCCTAAGAAGGATCTGACAAATATGTCCTGCTAAAAGACTTGTAATTTATGTTCTCATTTTAATTTGAGTGTTGGCTAACACTGAATATTATCAGGCTTTAACTTATCTGATGAATGAACAATAGTATATTGTTTTGTTTTGCTTTCCTATAATTGCTAGTGAAATTAAATATTTTGTCATGCTTGACCATTTGTAAAGCTTTCTAAAAATGATACTCATTGTTTTAAAAGAAAGTATCAAAGTTTAATAAACTTCAGATGTATTTTTAAGAGACAAATGTATAATTTTCTTCGCAGTTGACAATTATCTTCCTTTAGTTTAATCAAATTTAAGAGTAAGCCTACCCTAACATAAAATGTTAGCAAAAAGGGGAGGACAAAAGTAGAATTTGTGAGTGTAGTTTGGCATGTTAAACTTTTATAAATTGCAGGTAATCTTGCATAATATGAAATTGTTTAACTTACAGAAAACTGGTATTTTGTGACCATTAGAAAACCTCTTTTGTCATGAACTGCAGCTCTTACGACTTAGAATCATGAGTTCTAGATACAGCTTCTCATACCACTCTTCTTTGAACCCTATGTCTAGATTTCTAATTTTTTTTTTTTTAATTTCAGAATCCTCCACTCCTGTATACAGGCATATGCAGATTTAATGCCTGAAGGATACCTTATATCTTTTCGTCACAACTTTGGGAAATTGTCCTTTATATTTTCTTCAGGAAAATTTTGACTTAGTTTATCAATGCAAGTAGTGAAATAAACCATGATATGGACCTTTCATAATGAAAATCTTCTTATCCTGGAAAATCAAAGAAATCATCATAATCTTAATTATTGAAATTAAATATAATCAGAGTATCTTACATTATTTTAAGTGAAGATAAAAAAATCAAAGAAGGAAGATTTATTGCTCCTATTGTCATAGATTAAACAGAAAATATGGCTAGTGAATTAAGTTGTAACTTGATTCCCCACTCTGTAATTAAGAAATTAATTATCTAGTCAAGAAACTCCTAGATAAACTTCCCCTTCCAACACTGAGAATTTGATTCATCCCTTGGCTTCTCCTTTAACTAAGTCTCCTACTGTTACGATAGACTGATGTCTGTTGATTCATAGGTCTGTGAAAGATGGCCCAGATTCAGTATACTCTGTCTGAAGTTACTGTTCCAATGTAGTCGTTTACTTTGGAATATTCTATAAATTTTGTGAGTTTTGTTCAGATTTTGAAAGAAAAAGTTAATCTTTATTTCTCTTTACTTTTTTCTTATGTTTGGTTGGAGGAAATAGGGGGGAAATGACAAATTGTCGTAGAGTTAAGTAAGGTTAAACAACACTTTGAAAATGGTACCTGATGAGGCAAGTCAACAGCATTTAGGAATGAAAGTGAATGAAAGAGTTCTTGTCTTTTTTGCTGTGAATGTAGTTATGAATGATACTGGAAAACAGTGAAAGAAGTGAAGAGTATCAAGCAAATGATACTGGAAAACAGTGAAAGAAGTGAAGAGTATCAAGCCAATATAGTCAAATGATGATGAAAAAATATAGTTGACTAATTCTCTAATTTGGGACAATTTTTGGGTTATGTGAATGAATAAGAAAAACACTATTTCTTCTCTTCTGTACTGTAACACTGACACTTTGTGACCAGATGTGTTGGTTATCCACACGTCAAGCAATTCTGCGTCACCAACTGGGTATCCTAAAATTTTAATCAATTTTGACACTATTTACCCAGAGTTAGCATCAGATCACAGAAGTAAAGGGCTTAATCCCACAAGACCAAAGCCCACCTCCCCCATGGACAGACGGGCACACAGATATCTTCAGACATCAATAGCAAGTCCAAGTTATTACTTTTGCTTTTGACCAACTGGCTGTAAATTGGAAGTTCCCACGACCTCCTTCTTGGGTTCGATTAATTTATTACATTATTGGCTTATGGAACTCTGGAAAAATGTTTACTAACTAGACTGTGGGTTTATTATAAGAGGATGTAACTCAGGAACAGTCAGATGGAAGAGAGGCATAGGGCCAGATATAGGGGGAGGGATGTGGCACCAAAACCTCTATAAGTTCAACCCAGAAGCTTCCTGAACTCTTTCCTTTTAGGTATTTGTGGAGGTTTCATTTCAAGGATGTGATTGATTAAATCATCGATCATTGGTGATTTAACTTACTCTTCAGCTCTCTTCCTCTCCCCTCTCTGGAGGTCAGGGGATGGCTTTGAAAGGTCTGACCCTCTAACCAGAGGTTGGTTTCCTGGCAACCAGCTTCCCCTACCTTTTAGGGCTTTCCAAAAATCAACTCATTAACATAAATTCAGGGGTGGTTTAAAAAGGACTTGTTATGAATAACAAAAGGCATTATCCCTGGGATCCCTTAGGAAATTACACAGGTTTTAGGAACTCTGTGCCATGAAGACCAAATATATATTTCTTATTATAAGTTACAGTACAACAGTGGATAAACAATCAGGCACAGAATCCTTAAATAAATGAATAAAGTAGTTACCTCAGCAGAGATATCTGCCTATAAAATTAAGTAGGTTAGTGAGACATTAAAGGGAGACATTTTCAGTAGGAGCAAAAGATGGTTTGATCTCTCTAGTAAGACAACCGGTTAGCAAATAGCACCAGTACCAAAGTATTTGTATTTTCTAAAATTGGTGGCTAGTTCTGTTCAGATGTTTAATGTGAAAAAAATAGGAAACAATTTTTTGATCCTTGACTGTAAAGCAAGTGTGGTTGAATTGTTAGATACGGAAACTCAGAAATGAAGAATTTTGCTTGAGTCTCCATGGGAACAGAAGTTCTGCCAGCATTTATTATTCTCATACCTTCTAAAATGATTCCTCACCATAGAAGATTTTTACAAAAAGGAACCCCAATTTTATAGGAAAGTACATTTCTGAAGCAATGATTTCCCATGCTTCTTGGAGGTTAAAAGAATAAAAAAACCAGGAAACTGTATCCTCTGCAAACTTGTTTACTATTTTGTGATACGAAACAGGATTCCAAGAAGAGGAAATGGTACATTCAGGAAGTAAGAGATCATCTTAAGGAGAATTACTTTGCAACTACTGTTTCAGAAATTAGTGGGTCTTAAGGTGGGGGTCAACCACTGGTCATTAGCAATTAATCTAATAAAATAGCACTGAGAAGCAGGAGGGTATATGTTTAAATCTTGGCTTTGTCACTTCTTATTTGATATTTGGGCAAGTCATCTACCTCCATTAGTCACAGTTTTCTGTTCTGTAAATTGATAATGATGCCTGTTAATGGGGCTGAGAGAATGTATCTGAAAGTGATTTGTAAACTGTTAAAGGACATATATGTAAGGATATTTTGTTATATATAGTCTGCTTTTAAAGATTGTAAGTGGAAAGCCAGGAAAATGGAAAAAAGGAAAAGATGTCAAAAAGTGGAGTCTAATAATATTAAAACTCAAAATTTTATCTTAGTTTTTAAGTTTTACAGAGAGTGTTTGGTGAGGTGAGTCTTTTTATAGCAAAAGTTAACAATTGGCTCACCTCTCATTTACTTTTCTTTGACAAGTATTTAAGAATAATCCAAAACAAACAGGACCTGTATTGGTCCTGAAGTTTGATAATCATGAAATTTTCTATAGTTATAATGTGTATTTCATTAAAAAAAAAATGACTGTGGAAATCTGACTTGTGCTTACTGTACCTCATGTTTATTTATTTAAATATTTGCTGTGTAGTCCAGTTTCTATAAATATGTGCTCTAACTCTTCTATTAAACAAGATACAGATCCTGGGAATGCAGTCAGACTAAGGAAATTTTGGTCTCTTCATTTTCTATTCTTCTTAGTTGTATAACTCCAGATTTTAAAATATCTGGATTGTGCTTAATTTAAAAATGTTCAAGTAAATGAATTTTACCAGTAATAAAAAAGTATAGTGCATTGTGATAGTAGGTGATCAACAGTATTTGTAACTGAATTTTTCCCTTCCAAATCAGAGATCCTTAGCCTACTGACATTAGAAATGACTGGAGTACTTGTTAAAAATCTGACCTCTGATGCCAACCCAAGATTTACTGAATTAAAATGAACCTTGGTTATACATTGTATTTATCTGGGGAGTTTAAAAAATACTGATGGCTGGACCTTACCCCCAAACAGTCTGATTTAATTGGTCTGGAGTTGTGGCTAGCGGTTCTTAAAACTGTATTAGAGTTATTTTCAGGGCTCTTCAGGGATTGTTGGGCCGCAAACTGAGAGTTGGTCAGATTTGGGGCCTGAGATTTTACATTTCTAATAAGTTTCCTGGCAATGCAGATGCCAGTCCAGGGACCACAATTTTAGAATTGTACTCTGATTGAGGTTGTAAACTACCTGTTTAATTTGGGGGATATGTAATATTAAATAAAGAACTTAGTCTACAGGGAACATAGGAGTTAATAGATTTCAGAGTAAAAAGTGTTGTGTGGTAAACTCTTAATTTTAATTTATAAAGCAGAAAGTATATTACTGTATTCATTATATTCATGTCTAAAATCTCTAAAGTTTATTTACAATAAAAAGTCTCAAACATCATAAATAATAACTTACCAAAAAGAGTATTTTCAGAGATGAGGAAGAAAGCAGATGTTTTCTCTCTCGTCAGGTTTATTGAGGTATAATTTACATATAGTGAAATTTACTCTTTCACGAGTTTTAACAAATGCATCAATTGTGAAACCATCAACAGAATCAAAATATAGAAGAGTTCGATTCTCTCATGCCCCTCTGTGGTCAGCTCTGTCTTCAACTCCAGCTCCTGGCAACCACTGATGTCTTTGCTCACCTTATAGTTCTGCCTCTTTCAGAATGTCATATGAATGGTATCACCTAGTAAGTAACCTTTTGATTATGGTTTCTTTCACTAAGCAGAACACATTTGAGAAATATCCATATTGTTGCATTTTTAAATGCTTTCTTCCCTTTCCTCCCCTCCCTACCTCTCCCTTTTTCTTTTCTTTATGTTTACAACAAAATTAAGTTGAAAGTACAGAGAGTTCACTTATAGCCCCTACCTTCTTCACATGTTTACAGCTTCCCTCACTAGCAACAGTTCAATGGATATATAATCAGTGAACCTACATCATTATCACCCAAAGTCCATAATTTACATTCGGGTTCATTTTCATTGTATAGTCTCTGAGTTTTGACAAAAGTATAATGACATGTATCTACCATTATAGTATTATACAAAATAGTTTCACTGCTCTAAAAATCTGAGCTTTTTGTCTGTTCATCTGTCCCATTCCCTTAACTCCTGGCAACCACTTTTTACTGCCCTCTATACTTTTGCCTTTTCCAGAATACCATTTATTTGGAAGCATACAGTATGTAGTGTTTTCAAATTGGCTATACCACTTAAAAATACGCATTTATACTTCCTCTGTCATCTCATGACTTGATAGCTCATTTCTGCTGAAGGATAGATACCTTGGTTGCTTCCAAGTTTTGCAATTATGAATAAAGCTGATGTAAACAACTGTGTGTAGGTTTTTGTGGAAACACAAGTTTTCAGTTCATTTGGCTAACTTTCAAGGAGTACAGTTGCTGGATTGTATGCTAAGAGTATGTTCAGTTTTGTAAGAAACTGCCAAATTGTCTCCGAGGTGACTATACCATTTTGTATTCCCTGCCAGCGATGTAAAAGAGTTCCTGAGGCTCTACATCCTCATCAACATTTGAATTGTCAGTGTTCCAGTTTATTGCCATTCTAATAGATGTGTAGTGGTGTCTTGTTTTATGGAATGTTGAGTATCTTTTCATATGCTAATACACCATCTGAATATCTTCTTTGGTGAGGTGTCTGTTCAGATCTTTTGCCAGTTTTTAAAATGGATTGTTCATTTTTCTTACTGTTGAGTTTTAAGAGTCCTTTGTATAATTAAGTAATAGTCCTTTATCAGATACATTGTTTATAGATATTTTTCCCAGTCTGTGACTTTACTTATTCTCTTGGCAGTGTCTTTTGGAAAGGAGAAGTTTTTAATTTAACGAAGTTCAGCTTATCAATTTTTCCTTTTATGAATTGTGTCTTTGGTGTTGTATCTAAAAAGTTCTCTCCAAACCCAAGATCATCTAGATTTTCTCCTAATTTATCTTCTAAGAGTTTTATACTCTTTTACATTTAGGCCTGTGATCTATTTTAAGTTAATTTTTGTGAAGGGCATAAGATCTATGTCTAGATTTTTTTTTTTTTTTTTGCATGTGAATGTCTATTTGTTCCAGCACCATTTGTTGAAAATATTTTTTTCCCCTCCATTGTATCACTTTTGCTCCTTTGTCAAGGAACAGTTGACTTTATTTATGCGGCCTGTTTCTGGGCTCTCTGTAATATGTTCTTAATCTAGTTATTTATTCTTTTGCCATTATCACACTTTCTTGATTACTGTAGATTTAAGGCAAGTCATGAAGTTGGGTGGTGTCAGTCATCCTGACTTTGTTCTCCTTCTTGTATCCTCAACTGTACTGTGATTGCTTATTAATTTAGGAGTTGTTTGTCTATTTCATCTCTTCTACCTAGACAGTCATATCATCTATGAATAAAGACAGTTTTGTTTCATCTTTCCTAATCCATATACCTTTTATATCCTTTCCTTGTTTTATTGCATCATCCAGATTTCTATAACAGTGTTGAAAATGAGTGATGACAGGGGACATCTTTGCCTTATTCCTGATCTTAGTGGGAAAGCTTTTGCTTTCTCACCATTAAGTATTAGGTTAGCTGTAGGTTACTTTTTTAAAACTATGTTAAACTCCATATAACATAAAATTTGTGATTTTAATTTTTAAGTACACATTTCAGTACTGTTAGTACTTTCATATTGTTGTACAATCTCAGAATTCTGTTAATCTTGCAAAACTGAAACTCTATACCTGTTAAACAGCAACTTCCTATTTCTCATTCCCCACAACCCTTGGCAGCCACCATTCTACTTTCCCTATAAATATGACTACTCTAGGTACCTCATATAAATGGAATCATAAAGTATTTTTCTTTTTGTGACTAGTCTATTTCACTTAGCGTAATGTCCTCAGGGTTCATCTATGTTTTAGCATGTGTCAGAATTTCTTTCTTTTTTAAGGCTGGATAATATTCCATTACATGTATATATCACGTTGTTATCCATTCATCCATCAGTGGACACTTGGATTGCTTCCACATTTTGCTGTTGTGTGAATACTGCTGCTCTGAATGTGGGTATACATGTATCTCTTTGATACCCTGCTTTTAATTGTTTTTTGTATATTCTCAGAAGTGGAATTGCTGGTTCATTAATGTCTTTTTAAATTTCTTTTAACAAATTTTTGTTGTTTTAGTGTATAAGGCTTTTGTTTCTTTGCCACATTTATTCTTTTTTTTTTGATATTATAAATGGAATTGTTAATTTCTTTTTCAAATTGTTTATATTTAATATGTGGAAACAATTTATATTTGTGTGTAGATTTTGTTATCAGGCAAATTTGCTAAATTTTTAAAATAAGTGTTAAAAGTTTTTTGTGTGTGGAATCTAGGATTTTCTACATATAATATGCAATCTGCAAAACAGACAATTTTATATTTATTTTCCAATTTAAATGCCATTTATCTTTTTCTTGCCTAACTGCTGTGGTTGCTAGTAGTATGTTGAATAGAAGTGGTGACAGTAGGCATCCTTAATTCCTTCCAGATTTTAGAGAAAAGCTTTCAGCCTTTCACTATTGAGTGTGATAATAGCTGTAGGTTTGTCATATATGGCCTTTACCTTATTAAGGTAATTTCTTTCTATTCTTAGTTGTTAATCATGAAATGGTGTTGAATTTTGTTAAAGTGTGTTTTCTGTATCATGTGAGATGATCATGTAATTTTTCCCCATTATACATTAATGTGTGTTACATTGGTTGATTTTTAATATGTTGAGCTACCCTTGCTTTCTAGGAATAAATTCCATTTGGTTAAGGTGTGTAATTCTTTCAGTACGCCATTAAGTTTAGTTTGCTAGTGTTTAGTTGATTCTTGAAACATTTTTAAAAATAGTTATTTTTGTTTATGTAATCCAGTCTTAGTAAATGGCAGAGGATATGTTCATTTTACAGAGAGTTTGTTTAGCTTGGTATGTCAGTTCTTACTTGTGACCTCATGCTTATATACTGCCTCGTTTGGATTATGCCTGAGTTACGGGAATATATTGTTCCCCTAAGGCTATTCATAGTAACCAAATGGCTTATTTACACATGTAAAAACTACTCATTTAAATCATACAATTAAATATTGGTGAGTTTGATACAGTTTTCAGTTCTAGTATAAAAGACACATATTCTGCAACTTGGGCATGGGTAAGTTGTCATAGCATTCTGAACTGTAATTCTCAGATTAATATATTTTTAGTCAAAGAGATATTACAACTTCACAACTTTTATTTTCCTCAATATAATTCAGTTGGTGTTTCATATTCATATTTATATATTTTACCATATATATATAATTTGTGTTAAATAATGCTTCATTTAGTTTTCTTTATTATATATATGTGTAATTCTTTAATCCTTATATTGGACAAAATTTGTATCTTGACATACCTCCTTAAAATTAAAAAATATTTAGTTTATAATATTTACATAAAGACATGAATGAGAATTTATCCCCCTCTGCCATTCTTTTTGGCTTAACTCTCAACTTTTACTTCTCACTGCATCAGAACTACTTCATCCCATTCTAAATCTGTGTAAATAGCATAGTATTATATATTGCTTCATATTTTCTCTCCATCTTTATATAATCTTGTACAGATATTTGTATTCCCAATTAGATATATAAGCTTGTTGTGATGATGAGTTAAAAAAGGTAGGCTCATTTTATATACTTTTCTGCATCTTTCTGTTCTCATTAATAATACCTCAGAGAACTCCCCCATCTAAGGGATAGCTCTGCTATCCATCTAAGGTGTAACTGTAATTCATTATTTTCATGACTCCAAATTGAATGCTTTATGATGTGTTATATAAAATTTATTTAACTATTCCCACATCTATGACAGTATTGTCTTTCTAGTTCTTGGCCATTTTATAGAATGTTGCATCTTTGACTATATGTCCTTATTTCCAGATGCTTTTATTTCTGTGGGATAGATTTTCAGGAGTAACACTGCTGGATTGAAGGGTTTTTATATTTTTCATTTAAGCAGGTGTTGCCAAATTGCTTTCTGCAGAAATTTTCCATTAGAATGTGAGAATATTCTTTGTCCCACACCTCTGCCAGGACATTGGGCTATAGCTTTTTAAACATTTGCCGGCCTTATAGTGTAATGTTTATCACATTTTTAATTTGAATTTCCCTGAGTATAATGAGTTTAAGCATCTTTTCTTATGTTTGTGGACATTTAATGTTCCTCTTCTGTAAATTGTTCTTTTGCTATCCTTTGCCTAAATTCCGTTTGGGTCGTTTGTCTTTTTCAGATTGTAAGAGCTCACTGTATGTTAAAACATGAATGTTTCATTACCTCTGTTGCAAATGTCTTTATTTTTCCCCAGGTACAAGAACTTTTAACTTTTATGTGAGTCACTTTATATTTTATAGTTCTGAATTGTGAATGTTTCCAGATTTTTTTCTGGCAAGGTTTTAATTGTTTTTATTTTTTTACAATTCACATTTGTCTTGAGTTTATTTTTATGTGTCCTATAACATTAGGGCACCTGGTTTTTCTTCTAGATTACTACCACTTAAAAAAAAATTAACTAAGCCATCTATTTCCCACTGACTTGAGTGATTGCTGTTATTTTATTCAAAATTTTCATTTTTTGGGCATTTTTCTCAATTGTTAATTATTTTATTAATATTGTTCTATTTCTGTATCAGTACTTTACTGAGTTGTTTTTTGTGACAGTCTAGTATTTTTTCATATTTGAAGCAGGTTCCAACTTACCCTTCTTTTTCATCTTTGGTTTGCAGTAGTAGTTCTTATATATAAATGTGATCATTTCTTCCTAAAAATATAACAATATAAAACCCATTTGGATTCTAATTTGAATTATATGAAATTAATTAATATAGGAGATAACTTACACTTTTGTGATAGTGTTTTCCAAATATAATGTTTATGCTTTTATTTAAGAAGCATATATAGTTTCTTTATATTTAGTGCCAAATTATTAATTCATTAAAAATCATTATATAGGTTTTGTTGCTGTTGTGTGAGAACATTTTAATCTCACTTCCATTTCTAAGATTATTCTTTCTCAAGCATAAAAACTATTCATTTTTGTATATTACTCTTTTCTCCAACCATCAGCTGATGAATGAACAAAATGTGATATACAACAAAATGTTATTTAGCCATAAAAGGAATGAAGTACTGATTTCATGTTTTAATTAATATAGATGGACCTTAAAAACATTGTCCTAAGTAAAAAGAGCCAAAGTAAAAAAAATTCATATAGTGTATGGTTCCATTTATATGATATATTCAGATTAGGCAAATCCAGAGGACAGAAAGTAGATTAGTGACTGTCAGGGTCTACGGACAGGAGAAATGAGAAGTTACTGCTAATGGGTACAGGGTATCTTTTTGGGATGATGAAAATGTTCTGGAATTAGATAGTGATGATTATACAACCTTGTGAATAAACTAAAAACAACTGAATTGTATACTTAAAGTGTACAAGGGTGAAGTTTATGATATGTGAATTCTATCTCAGGGTTTAAAAAGAAATGGTAACTGTGTTTGTATTAGTTTGCATTGAATTAGGCATTAGGTAACAGAAAACCAGACTGCACTGGCTTGTTAAAATTGGACTTTATTTTTCTTACATAATTGCTGGCATTGATTTACTGGTACAATGATATCAGAACAGGTATCTGCATGATTAATTCTTGGCCTCTTTTTCATGCTTGCATATGGCTGTTATGGCTCCGACGACTGGACGATAGAGGAAGGGGAAGCACCAGGGATTCTATCAGTAACTCCTAGTCTTCAGATCTCAAGGCCGGACCTTGACTGGAAGTTGACTGGGGAAAAGGTGGTGGGAGGAGTGAGATTTGGGTCAAAAAGTTCCTGCCACATGGGCTTTCCCACCTGGATCCTTATTTATTTTGATGTCATTTAATGTTTCACAGTTTTAGAAGACAATTTGTTACTGTTTTCATAGTCTCAATTATATTTATGTTGTTTTCCCAGTTCACATAGTTTTTTCTTTTAAAGTTGTCTACGTTTTCAGGGGTTGTCTGTAGCATTTTGCTTATTTATGGGAAAAGGAAGAGGGAAGTAATCATTCAAAACTCCATTGATTTTGTCTTTAACAGCTTTATTGAATTACAATTTCCATCCAATACAGCGTGCCTGTTTAAGTTGTACAATTTATTAAATTTTGACTTAAGTGTACACTTCTGAAAACGTCAGTCACCACAATTAACATACTTTTTTTATTAGCATCCCCATTATTTTTAGGTATACAACACATAACGATTTAATATTTGTACATATTGTGCAGTGATCACCACAGTAAGTCTGATAAACATCCATCACCACGTGTAGTTACAAATACTATTTTTCTTGTGATGAGAACTTTTTAAAGCTTACTCTTAATAACTTTCAAATATGCAGTACAGTATTATTAACTATAGTTGCCATTCTATACATTACATCCCCAGGACTTACTTATTTTATAATCAAAATTTGTACCTTTTGGTCACCATCACCCTTTTGGCTCATCCTGACCCCCTACCTGTGGCAACCACCAGTCCCCTCTCTGTATTTACGAGTTTGTTGTTCTGTTTTGTTTTTGTTTTTAGATTCCACATTTAAGAGATCATATGGTATTTGTCCTTCTCTGACTTATTTTACATAGCATAATGCCTCCAAGGACCAGTCATTTTTCACAAATGACAAGATTTTCTTTTTTATAGATGAATATTTGATTATAAATATATACATATGTATGCACACACACACACACACATATATACATACACTATGTTTTCTTTGTATATTCATCCATCAGTGGACTCAGATTGCTTCCTCCCATGTCTCGGCTGTATAAATAATGCTGCAGTGAGTGTGGGAACGCAGGTATCTCTTCCACATAGTGTTTTTGTTTCCTTTGGACAAATAACCCAGAAATGGAAGTGCTTGATCATTTAGTAGTTCTATTTTTAATTTTTTTGAAGAAGCTCCATACTGTTTTCCATAGTGGTTGCACCAAGTTGTATTTCTACCAACAGTACGCAAGGGTTCTCTTTACACCACATTCTCACCAAAACTTACTTTTTCTCTTTTTGATAATAGCCATCCTAAGAGATGAAAAGTGATACCTCAGTTTGGTTTTGATTTGTGTTTCTCTGATTATTTAGTTATCTTGAGCATCTTTTCATGTACCTGTTGGCCATTTGTATGTGTTTGGAAAAATACTTTTTCAGATCTTCTGCCCATTTCTAAATTAGATTTTTTTTCTTTTTTTGCTATTGAGTTGTATGAGTTCTTTATATATTTTGGATATTAGCCCCTATTAGATACACGATTTACAAATATCTTCTCCTGTAAGTAGGTTGCCTTTTCATTTTGTTGCTGGTTTCCTTTGCTACATAGGAGGTTTTTAGTTTGATACCTCACTTGTTTGTTTTTGTTTTTTGTTGCCTTTGCTTGTGATATCAAATCTAAAAAATCATTGTCCAGACTAACGTCAAGGATCTTACCACCTATGTTTTCTTCTAAGAGTTTTATGGTTTCAGTCTTTTATCCATTTTGAGTTATTTTGTGAATAGTTTAAGATATTGGTCCAGTTTTATTCTTTTGCATGGGGCTGTCTAGTTTTCCAAAAATTATTCATTGAGATTCTTTCCTCATTGTATATTTTTGGCTCCTTTGTCAAATTATTTGACTGTATTCCTGAGATTTTTTTCTGGGCTCTATATTCTGTTCCATTGATCTATGTGTCTGTTTTGATGCCAGTATCATACTGTTTTGATTATTGTAGCTTTGTAATATAGTTTGAAATCAGGGAGTGTGATGCCTCCATATTTGTTGTTCTTTCTCAGTATTGCTTTGGCTATTCATGGTCTTCTTTGGTTCTGTAAAAGTTTTAGGATTATTTGTTCTATTTCTGTGAAAAATGCCTTTGGAATTTTGATGGGGACTGCTTTGAGTAGTATGGATATTTTAATATTAATTCTTATAATTCATAAGCATGGAATATCTTGCCATTTATTTGTGTCTTCAGTTTCTTTTATCAGTGTCTTGTAGTTTAAAGTGTACAAGTCTTTCACTCCATTAAATTTATTCCTTGGTATTTTATTCTTTTTGATGGAGTTGTGAATGGGATTTGTTGTTGTTGTTATTTATTTCTTAAAATCAACTTTATTGGCGAATACTGTTTATAAATGTTTGAGTTTTAATTGTATGGTTTTAATTTTTACAAATGTATAGGCTTTTTTAACTAACACCACTACAATCAAGATGAAAGACATTTTTAGTGCTCCAGAGGGTTTCCTCATGTTCCTTCCCAGTCATTTATGCCATCACCACTCTTATCTTAGACAACTGCAGTTCTGCTTTCTGTCAGTGTATGTGACAGAAATTTTGAATACAGCCGATCAGTGGTTCCTTCTTTTTTATTGGTGCATAGCATTCTGTTTTGTGGATATATTCAGTCTCTCCATTTACCTGTCGTTGGACATATAGGTTGTTACCGATTTTGGGCTATTAGAAATAAATCTCTTCTTGAACATTTGTATAGAAGTCTTTGTGTGGACATAAGTTTTCATTTCCATAAATAACGATACATTGCCTAAAGATGTTACTTCTTTTTATGACTACCATTATCATGTCTAAGAAAAATAACTAATTTTTTTTACTATTATATCTAGTTCATATTCATATTTACCCAGTTGATTCCATTAGTTTTTCATAGTGTCTCTTCCTCCTCTTGTGTGTATGGGTATTGGACCATGTCAAGGCTTGTGGTTGTTACATCTTTGTTGTCTTTTAGTCTAGAATAATTCACTCTCTTTTCCCTCTAAGATACTGACTTTTTTGCTAGACAAGGCTGCTTATTTTTAAAATGTCCCAACCTTTTTTTTCTTTGTTTCAGAGGTGTTCTTTAACTTGTTCCTCTATCTTCTGTGTTTCTTGTGAACCAGAAACATTGAATGATGATTTTGCTGAAAATTTTTAGTTATAATTAGTTTGTACCATAAAGTCTCTTCGCCCTGTGATATTGTTGAGTATGTTCTGAGCCCAGCGTGAATAGACATTTCATTCCTTATTTCATTTTTGGGAGGAAAAAAGGTACCAATTATAATACAAGTAGAACACATGAGTGGTAAGAACTAAAAGGAGTAGAAAGTTAAACAGAGATGGATTTAGGTCATCAGAAATGACTGACTGATGTAGAATTTAGAAAACTATAATATAATTGGGCCCAACAGCCTTACTGTAAATTGTATGTATATACTACAATGTCACTATCTCAATATTTTAATCTCTTTTCACAACCAATGTCTAGGGAGAAAGGGGGAAATTTTTCATTTCAAAGCCTACCTGTTGACACAGTAATTGGTCTCCAGTTTTGTTTTCTCTGTACATGAAAGAAACCCAGTGGCTAAATTTGGAATATTTTTAACATCAAAAAGAATAACTATAATTGATTTAGAAAATGTAAGAACCATGAATCCACAAGGGTATTCTGAAAGACAGAGAAAATGACTTCCTCCCATGAGAATGTACGTAGGAGAAACTCCTTATTCAGAAAAAATTGTTAATTTAAGGTAAAGAATTAAGCATTTCTTTTTTTTTAAACATTTTTTTATTGAGTTATAGTTATTTTACAATGTTGTGTCAAATCCCAGTGTAGAGCACAATTTTTCAGTTATACATGAACATACATGTATTCATTGTCACATTTTTCTTCGCTGTGAGCTACCACAAGATCTTGGATATATTTCCCTGTGCTAAGGAATTAAACATTTCTGCTGCATTTTTAGGCAGAGCTATGGTTTATCCCTGCTTTTAGAGGGAAAGTTTGCTTTTTATCTTAACAGAAAAATGCCAGTGAATAAATGTGGAAGAAATAAAAGAATTAGAAAATTACCATTTTACAGTTACTAATGAAATAATTAATTCAGATCAGGATCATCAATGGATTTTAACATCATTACATGAAAGATATTCTGGGCAACAATATCACCCCATGAATTGCAAAGGGAAAGATCTGATAAATCCACTGTCTTATTAATTAAATTGTCAGATTCATTATCACTAACGGTGGAAGAAAAATGACTTTATGTTCCTACTTCAGAGAGAACATGTAAGACATACAATGTCAGTTATAAATTATCTGTGCAAAAATGTTTAGCCATAAATTAATGAAGCATTTAAGACAATTTTCTGTTCACAAGACCTGAGTACTCTTATGTTGGTATGTTCTACATACTCTATTACTTTTCCTTTTATCTGAAAGACCAGTTATTAGGTATCTTCTCTGTTGTGTCTTTGTCTAACAATACTCTTGCATTCCAAATCTGAAGTTTACCTGCTATACTGATTGTCTTTGTGTCTTCTTTTGACTCGTGTTTTTGTGTGTGTGTGTTTGTATTTTGGAGTGGAGTGGAATGGTGGTTCCATTTGCTAAATGCTTACCTTGTTCCAAGTCTCAAGTTGTTGATTTTTACATCTTGATGACATTTTGTTAATTTCTGTGTTTTGTGGTAAGATTTTAATGGAAATATGTTGATATCAAAAATACAAAATAGCAAAGTTTCGTCATAGTTTTTTTTCTTTCTCTAAATTGCAGTGTTTAAAAGATGTACACTTAAAATATACATATATGCTTGTTTAGGCATGTAATACATTTAGAGAGATATAGATACAATTAGTCACTGTGGGTTCACTTGCCTCTGGGATCAAGGGTTGTAGAAGTCTTAACTTTTCATTATGTATCCTTATTTACCTTTTAATTCCCAATTCCCGACTTTAAGATCTTCTGTTGTGTCAAAACATACACATGGTATGCACATACATCCATTTAATATATTTCCATCTTAACTGTTGCATTTAGCAGGAGAAATAATTTTCAGTTTGTGGGCTTTATTTTTGTGGACTAATATGAATTCTCATGACATTTCTACTGTTTTAGTTAGGCTCATGTATGTTGACTAGAATGCCAGCTCCAGGACAAGGAAATCTTTGCTGTTGTGAACAGTAACAAGAACAAAAAAATAGAGAAATGTTTCCGCATACTTAATTGAGTGAAATTATAGAAATGCACTTTATTGGTGAATGGGTTATGTGAGTCAGCTCATGTTTCAGTAGCTCAGCTTAACTACCACCTCATAAATCACTGAACATGAGAATACTAATTTATTCCTATATCTCTGGTTCTGCACTTTTATCAGTGAGTTCGTTTGTATCTGCTCATCATTTCAATGTATTACTTTCTCATTAAATTTTTTCTTCAAGAGCCCTTCTATTTATCAAGTCTTTCTTAGTTTAATTTTACATTTTTCTTAGTGCTGTCAAAGGAGTAATCTAGGGATATGTTGGGTCCAGACATTAGCTTTATCCTTTATTTCCTATCCATCTGTATTTGTGAAGATAGTAGGCTGTATTGAGAACCAAATATAGTATAATACCTGTTATAGGTATATAAAGCATTTGGAAGAGAAAAAACATGAGCTATGAGGTATATACACATTTTTTAGTAATTTATTTTAAGGAGAAAAAAAATCCCATTAAAATATTGAGCCTCTTTGATTTTGTGCTTTTCCTGGCATAGTCTTTGCAGCTGCAATGCAAAATCAAACAATTCACCAAGAGCTAGAAAATTTATTCATTATTGAAACTCTTGGTGGTGTCAGTTAACATTTGTCCTAACATGTATTGGAATACATGGTTTTCCTTGAAAGTACAAGTTGATTTAAAAGAAAGAAAGAAAATCTAGAGTTCTAGCTCTTATCTTTAAAGTGAATGTACTTTTATTCTGGTAAATTAGAGTCCTGGTGGAATGAGAGAGCTTTACCAATGTAGTCTAAAAATCACTTAATTATGAATCAGTGTTTTTCTCTGGCATTGCCACCGAATAAGTCGCTTGGTGACCTTGGCCTCATACATCAAATTCTGCATTTATTAAATGGGAATACTAGAAGCTTTCTTGGCTACAGGGATGGGAAAATCAAGAGGGTAATATGAAATTATATGCTTTTTACCACAGACTTTGCTACTATGTTGAATGAGTTTATAAAACTGAAATGATTAGTGAATAATTTGACACTAAATTGTTGCTGACACTTACATGTTGGAATCATTGAAATTTTCCTGAAGATTATGTAATATGTCTTGGTTATTTGTGTGCTACTAGTAATGCCATGATTTCATTACTTGAATGTAAATACATTATATGGAATAATCAAATGCATGTATTGTTCCTTAACAGGTAGAGTGATTTTTGAAGTGAATGTTATAATCTGTAAATGTGATTTTTGTTGCTGTTGTTAACAGTTAATAAGAGGCCAAATAATTTTTTGTAGTAATATAGAGCTGAAGTTGTGAGAAGAGTCAACTTGTCAATTCAGGCATTTTTTAACATAAATTTTTAAGAGAGATTACTTTTCTGTACTACCAAAACTTTGTAATGGGAGTCGTAAAAAATATAGTAAATACAAGTAAGTAAAAATTTAAAAAAAGTTATACTCTCATCACCCAGTAGGTAACCACTGTTATAATACTTTGATGTTTATTCTTCCAGTCTTTTCAATGTTACAGGCTTACACACAAGCACAAGAGTTAATTCTAAACATACACTTGTTACTTTTTTCAATTAAAAATTACTTTTTGAAACAGCTGTTATTGAGTTTTTTTTTATTTGTTTGTTTTTGAATTCTTTTTAGCATTCTAGTCCTTTGTTCAAATAGATTTTAGGGAGAAATGCAGTTAAAAAAAATAAACAGATAAAAGTGGAGCTGCTTTGGTTGACGATGAGTTGGAAATACAAAACCTGTGTTTACTGCTTTCTTCACCAGCCTGAACACTCTGCCTTGGAGATACCTCTGAAGAATTCTAGGGCTTCCAGTAGGAAGTGTAATTGAAAATTGATGCTCTCTAACATTTTTAATGGCTGCAGAGTATTCCTTTATATGACATCTCTGACAGCCCAGTAGGTGTTCTGTGTAGATCTCCCTTGAAAGAAACCTGCTTTGAAGAGTGTTGTTAGCTCATAGCCTCCAGTTATAGAGCCATTGGGATTTGCTGCAGCATTGAGGCATGGCCACATTCTCCCTGGGCAGCTTCCTGCTAGTAACTGAGCATAGCAAGATACTAGGGCCTAGCCAGTTTTTCCCAACATGGGACTTCTTTAAGGCTATCTTTGCACCTGAACTCCCTGTTGGACTCTCAGACCACAGCTGCACTGGTCTGAGGCTCACACAGTTGTCAGACCTGCACTGTAGCCTGAAGGCATTCTCTGCTTATTCAGCTCCTGCTCCTTCTCCCCTTCATTCTTCATAGGCATTTCTCACAATGAATTTCTTAAACTTCTAATGCCATCTTGAGACTGATTCCCAAAGAACCTGATCTGACACACATCCAAGTGTGTATGTTTACTAAATATTTTTTAGAGTTATAGATATAATACATGTCCATGGTTTTAAAACAGCAGGGACATGAACAAAATGAAGCATGAAAATATCTACACCTTCTCCAAAACCCATAGAAAACCATCTTCATATATTAATTTTATACCAGTGTCATGTTCTCACTTGTCATTATTTCTTGATTTATCAACTTTAGGTAGTATCTATAATCTTACTATTTTGAAAGATCAGGGAATTAGTGTACCTAACGTTGCTTTTATTTTTTCCTCCTTCATCTTTTAATTTTTGTTTTAATTAGTGATGTTATTATTTTTATCTTTGTTTATACTTAATTATATATCTATAATTTACTGTGCTTTGACTATAAATTTATCTTAAAAATAGATTTTAAATACAGTATTTGCTATATTATATGAATACAATTTAGTCACGAACCAAGTGATTTGTTGAAACTATTAAGGGAGGAATTTTGTGTATCTTAGCTTCTGCCAAAGAAAGTCTTCAAGATTCATTCTAGATGCTCAGCTATCTCTTCTTGTTCATGTTGTCTTCTTCATTGGTTAAGAACACAAGTCACACTACTTGGGGTTGGATCTCAGCATCAGTAGTTACTGGTAATGTGATCTTTAGCAAGCAACTTAAGCTCTCTGTGCTTAAGATTTCTGATCTGCAAAATGAATATAACAGTTTTTGTATTAGTTTTCAACTTGCCATTTCAGCTTACTATGTAGCATCTTAGAGTTTCCATAGGTCAGAAATTCAGTGGGCTAGGCTGAGTCTTTCACAAGGCCAAAATCTTTGACAGGGCTAGTTCCTTTCTGGAGGCTTTGGAGAGAAACCATTTCCTTGATCGTGCAGATTGTTGGCAGAATTCACTTCCAAGTGATTGTAGGACTGAGGTTCCTTGGTGGCTGTTGACTTGGGGGTGGGGAATCGTTCTCAGCTTTTACAGGCTACTCACATTCTTTGGTTTAGGTCCCCTTCATAACAGAACCAGCAATGGAAGGTCGAGTTCTTCTCAAGCTAAAAATCCCTCCTGCCTCTTCTGCTAATCCTTGATCTTCTGCCTTCCTCTTTCACTTTTAAGGGCCTATGTGATTACATTTGGGCCTACCTATATTATCTATGATAATCTCCCTGTTTTAAAGTTCCTAACTCTTTTGCCATGTAGTGAGACATACAGGAGTAACTGCAGGGAGTGTAGATCATGGAGGGGGGGCCAAAATTTTGCCTACTGTATCCTCCCTCTGGCCTCTGTGATCCATATCTGTCTCACATATAAAACTCATTAACCCCATCCCAAAGTCCCCAAAGATACTCTCCTTCTTAGAGTATGAGTTCAAAGTCTCATCTAAGTCTTACCACCTCAGAAATCCCATATTTCATATCTAAATTTTCTAAATCAAGTATGGGTGAAGCTGTCTGGACCTGTGAAACTAAAGAAATAGTTATCTATTCTAAAAATACAATGGTAGGACAGCTTTAGGATGACAGTTACTAGACATTTCAGTTCAAAAGAAAGAAAATAGGAAGAAAAAAGCAGTCACAAGTCCTAAGCAACTTAAAAAACCACCTGGGGAAACACCACTAGATTTTAAGGCCTGGGAACAATCCTTGGTGGTTGGGACCTTTACCCTCTTGGCTTGCATCTCTGCCTTCTCTTTGGTTGTTTTTGTTGCTTGATTTTTTTCATCTTTTGTTTTTCCTTAGATTTGGTAATTCTTGGTTGTCTATCCATACTCATGAAAGAAAGATTAAGTTGGTCAGTGGTATTCTGTGCTGTAGGTTTATTTCATTCATAGGTTCCTTCCCTCGACTGTGACATCTTTATTTACTCTAAGGCATGAATTTTCAAAGGGATAACAATGGGTATGGGGGAAAAAAAGTTGCCCTTTTTATGTATAAACCACAGATATACATATAGTATACAAACAGGTATGCAGTATATCTGTGCTACTGAAATCTCATGGATGGGGTGATTAGGAGGAAAATGTTTTAAAAACTCCTTAGCGGGGTTGATAATGGAAAGAAAGGTGGGAAAGTGCTTTAAGGTGTATGGTTGAGGAGGAGGCAAGCTGTTATGTACTCACAGTTGGCAAAGTAATCATCGCTTATGTGGGGAGTGGAATGCTTTAGTGTCTCAGGTGCTGCTCTGCTCTGTTTTCAGGCCTCAACACCCACCCACCCTAGGAGCCCTCCGTAGACCTGGACACTTTATTTAGAGTAGTGGCTTTCTAATTTTAAAAACTGTGATCCATAGTATAAAATGTTTTACATTGAAACTTAGTACACACACACACACACATGCACTCACGCACGCACACACACACACACTTGTAAATATATAACTGAGCAAAAGTTCCATGAAACAGTACATGCCCTCACTTTGTATTTTCTGTTCTAGTCATTCTAGACTATTAGCAGTTGCTAGTTGTAACCCACCGAAATTATTTCAGATCTATAGTTTGAAGAATACCTTAGTGCCTGGGCTTAATCCTGAGGCTGACAACCATTGCTCTCAGCTTTTTGTTTAAGCAGGGAGAGGAGAGGCCCAGTTGACTAAATCATTTGGAATGCAGTTCTTTAATTACTGGTCTATTGATACATGTGCTGGATTGTATCCCACCCCCACCTCCTGCTCTTTGTATTTTAAGCTTGATCCTTTCTTTGACTTGTTTGGGAAGACCCAAACTGCTGTCTTGGTTGCAGTATCCTTTCCTCACTTTTTCTTAATCTGCTCTCATTTGTTTTATATTTCTCAAGTGTCACCCAAAATTTCTGATCTGATAATGGAATACTTTTTCTTTCATGTGTTAATGATTTGATTTATTTTCTTAAGGCATTGTGTGCTTAGTCTGCCATCTTGAATTGAAAATCCTTCAGTTTATTTAACAGTTCTTAGGTGCTATATTTTGGTTTTCCAATTTTTCTAAGTTTATAATTGTTAAATCTGCATTCACAGCTGTGGTTATTTTTAAAAAATGTTTATAATATGCTGAGTGCCTGTTTGACATATCTACTTACCTGTAAAATCTTTAATTCTCCTTTTCAGTGATGCTGTTTGGTTGGATTATGATTAAGAGTTGGTAGTGACTGGTGAAGCTGCCAGAGGTTTTTTAATTCCAGGTTTTTCACTTGTTAGCTGCATACCTTGGGCAAATTACCTAATTTCTCTGTACGGGTTTGCTTATTCTAAAGCAGGGGTGGTAAATATCTACTTAATAGGGTTGTTGTGAGAATTAAATATTATGGCATATAAAAAAAGCTCATAGGACAGTTGTTGGAGTGTAGTAAGCATTTAATAACTGCTGTTTGTCTATATCATTATCATAACCATGTTCACCCATAGATATATGTCCTTTTGCTTAAAAAGAAAGAAATGGTATATATTTTGTCCTCTTGAACAGTTTTTATTTAGGTTTCATACTTGAACAAGTTTCTTTCTCTTTTTTTTTGTTTGTTTGTTTTCAGTCTACTTGATTTTTACTTTAAAAATCTAATTCTTGTAAAATTCTGTTTGCTGGAATTATTAAGCTAGGAATTTGACATAGCTAAGAATGAGTTTATTAAACTAAGGAGAGAAAGGGTGAGAGGTGACTAGAGAAACATCAGTTCATTAGGATGAAAGGAGATTGTAAACCATATTGACTTACCTGGGCATTGTGGATGGTAGATAAAGATAAGGGATACAGAGTCAGATTGTCTGGGTTAGAATATTGGTTCCACAACTTACTGGCTGTGTGATTTTGTGTAAGTTACTTAACTTTTCTGTGCCTCAGTTTCATCATCTGTAAAGTGGAGATAGTAAGGAATATTGTGAAGATCCCATGAATTAACACATATAAATTACTTAGAAGAGCTTAGCTGTTAGTAGTTTTAATATTTTGCTAGGATTTTGAATTGTGTTTGCATTCAGAGTTTGTGTAAAGTGTAAGGAATACAGGGTTGAAATAAGGGTGTGGTTTTTATATTGAAAGGAGAAATGTGCTGTGTTTTCTACTGTTTAGAGATGGAGTAGCATTTGGGACAAAGGAATTATCTAAATGACTACTTCATTAATACAATAATACTTCAATCATTGTGTTTTCTAGGCTTATTCTTAGGTGTTTTGAACCACACTTAGTCATTGCTATGGTGACTTGTTTCTAGGTCTCTCATTTGATAGCCACTAAAACATTTCTCTCTTTCATCTTTGTTATACTTAATTTTTTGAATTTCTGCTTTAGTAGTTAACAGTAGCCCCTAGTTTTAAAAAATCTTTCATTTGAAGTTGTACAAAATTTGAAGTTAAAATATGTATGAAATAGAATCTTATGTGACATTTATAGGTTCTTTTTGGAATATGTTCCCTAGAATATTTTTCTTTTCAACTTTTGAGTATTGTCCATGACTTTTCATAATTTCAGTATGTTTATCTAGTTATCCTATTTGTAGCAACTTTTTCCTGATTAAAAACACTTTGGGTAATTTTTTTTAATACATTCTGTTTATTTATATGAATTAGGTGTTTGAGTATAGTTTCAGAAATAGATTTTTTTCAAGACTGCTAAGTTTCCTTTAATCCTGGACATTCATTACATATCAATTTTGAAGTTATTTTGCAGATAGAAGTTTGCTTTTGAAAGTTTTTTATTGCAGTATTGCACACTGTTGCACTTTGTTGATTAACTGTGGCTTGCCATGCATGGCTTTATGAGAAGGAATTTTCCCAGTATAGTCTTTGAAGAAGAGATGTCTATCTCTGATGAGATGCCAAAAGAATTATTTAAAAAAAAACAAACAGTAGAATGTCTTTTATATTTACTATTTGCCTGCACATCTTTTTGTTATCTTTGAAGTGTGTGTGTGACACACACATGCTTGTGTGCCATATGTGTTTTGAAAACACTTTAGCCTACCATATTTAGGGCCAACTTTTTCATTAGTAAAATTGCGTGAAAATTTGGCAGTTTTTATTATAGCGTATGTTCATTCATTATCCTTGAATGGTCCATCGCTAAATGTAGTCCTGATTATTTTTACTTCTTTTCCTGTATCAATTTTGTGCATTGCTAAACAGACTGTGCATCTATTCTCTGTGTTCTGTGTTATTAATTATAGGCTTGATTTTGAAATTTATAGAACACAACATTTTAATTCAAGAATATCAAATGTCTCTTTTGTTATGAAGTAGTTACCCTATTAAAGGTAGCTGAGTTTTTTCATTTCATTTGGGTGCTACGTTGAGCTTTGGTTGTTAATTGATAGATGTGGTATCCTCTCTGTGAGAGCTTTTAAAATGCATAACACGTATTTCAGAAAGCAGCTGTTGCTATGGCAACTCTCGGGTCACTTGCAGCTCAGCTTACATGATTGGCTGTTAATGGAGTCTAATATGCTTGAGAAGAGAATTGAGCAAATGAAAGAGGGTTTTGAAGGAATCCTCTTTAAACCTCTTGAAGTTTAACAGAACAGCACACAAAAATTTAATACTTATATTACTGTCTCACAATTTACTGCAAGTAATTTTATGAATAATGAAATTGAGACAGGAAAATTTTTTGGAGAAATAATTTTCCTAATCCTTTTGAGTATGTTGGAAGCTTGTGTTGTCACTTTCCCTCATTTTACTATTGTTTAAAGAAACACTCTCACAGCTATCAGTTACATTCTGTATTCCAGCCTCTGTAGCACCTACTTCAGAGGAGTTAATTAGATTGAGACACAGGGAGGTTGTTAATTGCTAAGAGTCAGTAAGAATGGTAAAACAAGGAGTAATGTCTAAATTGACTCTGGTTATGTGAGTTAGATTAGAGTGTACTCTCACTTGAATTCTTAAAATAGTCCCATGAACCTGCCTTTCTTAGGGGTATAGGAATGATGTTAAAAGGGAGGTTGTGGTGTATACTTTGGATTTTGAGGCCTGTAAAGTAAGTAAAATGAAGTCTTATTAAAAACTGCCATAATAAAAATTAATAGAGCCATGCAAATTGGCACAGTAACATCTGCCTCGTTAAATGATGGGATTTTCATCGGTATCTACCTTCTACTTCTTTTGTAACTGTGGTGCTAGAATGAGGGCAATTTTACTAAATAATAATACCAAATGTAATTAAGCTATAATTATGGAATTTAAAATTCAGATAAAAAGTATTAAAATAAGTTAAAATCACCTTAAAGATGATTTCACCTTGTAAAACCAACTTCAGGTGATTAATTGAGCAAGTGTAGGGAATAAAGACCAAGACATATAGCTTATTTTAAGTATCTGTTGTTTCTACATTTTATTAGGGTTTTAACAAAATTATTGATTATGATGGTAGTGCTGAAATTGATATAGTAAATAAATTGTAGCTATTTTGCTATGTATAGTATATTAGATTTTCTAATTTTGCTAGCAAAAATAACTAGTGATAAAAATTAGCACTTAGTAACACCCTAAATTACCTTCAATTTATTATTTCCTTTATTAAGGAAATACTTCGGGATATTAAAGAAAAACTTTCTGGAGTAGACCACATAGGGATGTAGGGCACCCCTGTTATTTTTTTAACAAAACACTTAAGTTCTATAAATAACTTCAAAACACTAAAATCTGTAATTCTATCATCAGTATGACCTTTGGAGACACTTTTTAAAATTGTTTTGTTTTTAAATGATAGTATCCATGTGACCTGGTGACTGTAGGTCCTAGTCTGCCTTGGACTTTTCTGGTGATACTGAATTATGCTGTTACCTAATGTAAATATTGAATAGCACTCCTATTTTATATTTAATATTAGAAAATATAAAGAAAAGTACAGGAAATCACATATAAATCTATAACTCACAGATAGCCAATTTATTTTTTATTTTATTTTTTAATTTTTTTAATAGACTTTATTCTTTTAGAGCAGTTTCAGGTTCACAACAGAATTGAACAGAAAATACAGAGTTCACACATAGCCCTACCCACCCACATGTATATACTCCCCTACCCTCAACATCCCTCATCAGTGTGACAGATAGCCACTTTTAACATTTTAGTGCATTTCCTTTTCAGTCTTTTTCTGTGTACATGACTGTATATAAAATATGTATAGTAGAGCTCATCCTTTATATATTTCCTTCTACAAAATATCACAGACATTTCATGTTTAATATTTCACAATCATTGTTTTAATAGTATGTAAAATATTTCACAAGTAACTGCTCTCCATTTATAGGGCATTGTTTTCATTTTCATTTTTATTTTTTTTCTATTATAAATAGTTCAGGACAGCTGAACACCTTTACATGTAAAACTATTTACATTTACTTTTATTTAGTTCAAATTCAGAGAATAAGAATTACTAAATTAAAGATTATTGATATTTTAAAGGTCTCAATATAGGTTAGTTGCTTTCTAGAAGAATTTTTAATTTTTTTGATTTTGAAATTATTTTAAATTTACTTGTTGGACCCCAAGTGCAGAGGGTTAAATTAATCATATCCTCAATTCATGGCATGTGGTAATTATTGCCTCATTCAAGGTCTTGCTTTCATTTTATTTAGTTACTTCCTTTTTTCTGCATTATTCACTCTTTTTTTCTCTCCCCTTGTAGGCATTTACTTAACATGATTGTTGTATATACACGTATTCATATGCATTCTTGTAAAACGTATTACTGTCTCATGTGGATTTTTCCAAGTCAAACAATATGTAGAATTGGCATCTTTTGTTTTTCTACTCAGCATTGTTTTAAAGGTCTTTGCATGTTGCTTTATGCCTGTCTTGTCCATTGAATCTAATGGCTTCTATAGTATTCCATAGTGTTCATATACCATGTTTCACTTAACCATTACCCTAGTGTAGTGATGGATGTTGTAATTCCTTCAGTTCTCTGCTAGCACCAACGATACTGACAAAGAACATCCTCATACATGTCCCCTTATGGATACATATTTAAGACTTGGATTCCTGGGTTATGTGTGCATATACTCAGTTTCACCAAACACTGCCAGATTACTCTTCTGAATAATTGCACCAGTCTGTACTCCCACCAGAAGTACCTGAGGATTCCTGTTTTTCCACTACAGATAAATGTCTGGTGTGGTCAGTCCTACCAAAATTAGTAGGAAAGATAACCAGATTTTTTTCCACCTAGCTTACTACTTCCCTGGTTCCAGGAGTGTGATTGTTTTCCATGCACTGCACTTCAGTCTTTCCAGAGTTGCATTTTTGCAATTTTTTTTGCCAAATAGGATAGTGAAGTGGTTAAGAGTGTACATTCTGGACCCAGTCAGGTTGAGCTGAATCCTGGCTCTTTCGGTTGGTGATTGTGACCCTGGGCTTATTTAACCACTGGATGCTTCAATTTTGTGTAAAATGAAAAATTAAGAGAAATCTCCTGCGCTTGTTCTGAGGATTCAATTTGTGAATATGTGTATGGTGTCAGAATAGTGACTGGTACAGAATTGATGCTACATAAATGGGTTACTGTTACCAAAGTAAAAAAAATTAATAAAATCCAGCTGGAATTTAGAAGGGATTTGCTTTGGATTGATACAGTTGAGGGAAAAATCAGATCATTCTTTTGTTTTTCCATAGTACTCATTATTCTTGATCACTAATTTTTAATCAGAATGATTTTATGCCCCCAGGGACTGTTTACATTGTCTGGAGACATTTTTGGTTATCACAACTTGGAAGATACTATTGCATCTAGTGGGTAGAGGGCAGGGATGCTGCTAAACATCCTACAGTTCACATACTAGCCCCCACAACAAAGTATGATCTAGCTCAATATGTCAGGTGAGGTTAAGAAACCCTCTATAGATACATGTTTTGTTTGTTTGTTTGTTCCCATTGTGAATGGTGTTTATTTTATTTTCTAACTGAAAATGTTATGGATTTTCTGCTACCTTGTATCTGGCAATATTGCTGACTACTTTAGTTCCGTAGATTATTTGTCTATGATATGATCTGGTCCCTTCCCTTTTATTTTCTCTCTTTCTCCACTCTTCCCTCTCCCCCTTTTCTCTTTTTCTCTTTCCTTATAGTATTGACCATGACTTTTACTATAATTAAATGGTATCAGTGATAGTTGGCATCTTTGTAGTGTTCCCAGCTTTGTGGAATGAATTTAAAGTTTCTTAACATTAAGTAACACCAGAAATATTAAGAGGGTGTCAGTCTCATTTTACCTTGCCATTATTGAGTATTACCACTTAAAATACATTCTTGAGGGAAGAATGCTTAACTTCACTGTTGATTAAAGAAATATAATTTAAAGTATATAATTATAAATAATGAAATGAGGGAGAATATAGCTCAGTGGTAAAGTGCATGCTTAGCATGCCCAAGGTCCCGGGTTCAATCTCCATTACCTCCATTAAAAATAAATAAACCTAATTACCTCCTCCCCAAAAAAATTAAAAAAAAAAGATTAACACAATAATGAGATGATGTTTTATATTTCATTAGTGGTATCAGTAATTTTTCTACAGGTGTGTTAGCCAGTTTTCTTCTGTATCTTTGTTTTTTATCAGTTTGCTTGTTTTTGGTTTCACCATTTTTATAAGTTACAACTTTTTGAAATGTTAAAATTAACCCTTTGGTTGTTTTTTTGTGGTAGTTTTCGTAGCTTGCTTGTTTGTTTTTATGTGCAGAGTTTTAATTTTTATGAAGTCAAATCTTTACTTATCTCTCCTCAGTAAGCTCTATTACTGCTTTTATGCATGAGATGACCTTTAATTTCCTGAAACTTTGTTCTGAGACCTTCCTGTGATCTTTCCACTTCTGTCTCTGACATTTTCCTGATTAAACAAGGAAAGGGTATTCTTATCAATCCTTTCACTTTTGTTCTGAATCACTCACCTGACTTCAGGTGTTACTTCTTCTCCTGAAGTGCCAGAATTGAAGGTGATCATAAGTAATTTCCTGCTGCCCACCTCACACTCCCTTGCCGTATGCCCATTGGTTTCCATAGAGCTCACGATTTTATGGAGATATCTCCATTGGAAATTTGGCACTGAGATGTGGGCTTGGTAAGTGGGCAGGGCCCAAGGCTTCCAACCCTGATTGTTAGGTTCAGCTCTTTTAATGTAGGTGGTCTGTATATGATTATTTCAATATAGGTGGTCTGTGTAAGATTATTGTTTGTAAAAAGGTCCTTCAGCCATAGAGAGTGAGAGCATGTGCAAAGTTTGAAAAACATACAAATCTAGCATGGGAAATCAGAGTTTAATTGCCATATTACAAGTTGGTAAATATGAATTTAGTTCACTTTCCCAATTTCCTATACATTACGATACTGTCTTTGTGTTGGACATTTCTGACTGAAGGATCTAGTTACCTTTCACCTTGAAAACTGAGCCCATTATCTTCCCTGAGGAGTGCTTCCTTCCACAGTTCTTTATCCTTCTTTGTTTTTTAAAAATATTCTACCACTATTCTCTCATGTACAGAATTAGAAATGTAACACTTTCAACAGCTCTTTTTAATTCACCACATCCAGTTCACTGCTAAGAGCTACCAGTTTGGTCTTTATATTTCTTCTTGAACTTTTCTCTTCTCTTGTGTGACTGCTGGTAGCACCATGATTGAGTTTCTTAACATCTGCTGACAGTGCTATTATAATAGCTTTATAATTGGTTTCTTTGTAGGCTTTAGGGCTAGGCTTTAGTCCCTCTAATCTTTCTTACATCCTGCCTCAAATTAATATTTTTAAAAGTCCAGGTTCATTGGACAGAATTAAGTCTTAGGTTTCCTGAACTGGTGTTGAAGGCTATTCACAGTTTAGCTAGGCTCTAGGAGATGTGTATATGTAGGTATATGTATATGTAACTTCATAGTGATGTATTCTTGCCTAACAGGTTATATTCAGGTCTGCACAGATCTTAAAAAACCTTAAAGGTTCTCTCTTACTGCGTATGTAATAGTTGTTTTTAGTAAGTACAGAGAAGCAAAAGCAAGGAATAAAAGCTGTTCATAACTTCACTATTCAGAGATAATCATTAGTCAAGCATTTTAAAGTGAACTTCATAAGAGTTGACTATTTTCATATTTATCCTGTGTTTCTGTAAGTTTATACATAACTTAATTTTTGTATTGTTACTATGAACTTTGGAATATTATTTTCTATTATTTTTATTCAGTTTTTCAGGGGGATAAAAACAAGTAAATTATTTTTCTCTGTTTTACTGGCTTTCTTACAGAAGTTTTTATTAACTCTAACTGGACTCTTTCAATTTAACACAGAAACAAAATGGTAAATAGAATGTTTCAGGGAGGAAATTGCATGAGCAAAGCCATGAAAGTATGGAACAGAAAGGTGTTTACAGTGAACTAAAAGTAGTTTGGTATTACCAGAAACATAAAATGTCAGGGAGAGATTGGAAGTGAGGCTAGGGAGGAGCCAAAGAAGATTTTTGCTTGCTATGCTTAGGAACTTGAATTTTATCCCAGAAGTGATAGAGAGCTATTTGAAAGATTTTAAACTGATCTTGTGTGATTAAATCAATATTTTAAACCAGTCTGGCTACACAGAATGGTGTGTTGCTTTGAGGGAAACAAGAACATTCATATAGGCTTACTAAGGAAAGGATATGACAAAACAACCAGGTAGACAATGTTAAGCACTAGACTGTGTGTATGAAGTTGAAGAGTAGTTATAAGGATAGCGTAGGCATGACAGACCTGCAAATACTAGAAGATTGGGTCAGATTAGTTAAGTTTTGGCTGTGCAAGTTGGTAGATGAAGTCCAAAGGCTGTGTGTGAAGGTCTTTGGAATTGAAAAGGTTCAGGAATCTTGAGACTTGGGTTTTAGTTTGATGTTGCCCATGGTGGTAGAACTTGTAAGGGCAGAAATCTGACCAGGATGCAGATATCTTCAATGAATGTGAAGAGCCGTGGTAGGTGATCAGGCCATGAGTAGATGACACTGATGAGGAAGATTAGAGCCTGTTCACATATGGAGGGCAAGAGTGATAATGGTTTAGGAGAGTGGGTAACTAAGAGAATTCAGACTGTGGGAAAATACTTGTCCTAGTTTTCAGCTGTGTTCCTGATAGCTAAGATGTTTCTATACGAAGATGTCCAGGACCTTGATCTTACCATAAAACTCAAAATAGATATGTATAAGTATAAAACAGGGCAGTTTTATAAATAGGTGCCATGAATAGCATGGATAATAATATTTTAGGAAACTTTTGAAGAAAAGGTTTATCACTTCATTCTGTGAATGCAACATTTGTAATGTTAAGAGATACAAAATATAGAAGAAGAGAGGAGATGATGGTATAGGTAAAATGGAGGTAGAGAGTGGTATGACCACAGGCAATTGGGGCTGAAATCAACAAAACTTACTGTTTTACCTATAATAGAGCATGGGATAGGGTAGTTGAAGAAAGGTAGCAGGTTTAGCACCAAAAACCCCACCTTCGTATATTGAACCTTTTCACCAGATTCTCCCAACTAAAACCTAGCTCTCCCATAAGAATATCCCTTAAAGCCCTTTTTGGGGATGGGAGATAAAAGATGTAGCTCTGAGCAATGTTATCAAGAGAGACTTTAGTATAATTTTGGTTTGCTATTCAGTACACTCAGTGATTTTGGGATTTAATGCAGAACATTAGTTCCCCAGATACATAGCCCAGACATGAAATTGTTCATACTGTACAGATTCTAGTTAGTAGAGGTTTTGCTGTAGTCTCTAGTGTACCCAGTGTAATAAGAGCATATGACAGAAATACTGCATATTTGTGAGAACTGAGAAATAAGAAATGAGTCTAGTAAACTGGTAATTAATGTAACAGTCTGCATTAAACCTGATCATTGTGTTAAACTCTATTGAGCTGCAATATTTTAGAATTTTGTACTTACTATAATAGTTTTTGCTAATTCTTCACGAATTCCTTGAATTCACTATCACTGAAGATAGTGAGCTTGACAGTGGGGAATACTAGAGAAATAAAGAGGAGAAACCTGATCAGGGGCATCCCTGGAGTATATTTAATCAAGATGAATGCTGGGTTAACTGGCAGGCTTGGTGCTCCAGAGAGCAATGATGAAAGGGTATGGTTATGATTATTCTGGGACTTTCATACATCTACTTAACCTAACGTTCTGTGCCACCTCTACTTTCTTCTAAAGTTAATTTTCTTTTAATTGTGGAGCATACTATTTATTAACAGTAAATATGCAACTGTTTAATCTATAGTTTTGTATTAAAACAACTGTTTTGATCTAGCCTACGATTATTAAGTAAAATGTCCTTTGAAACTCACAGTTTGCCACCATAAACATGATATTATGGGCTATACAAATTTAAATTATCCCAAATTAAAATAGCATGATATAAAAAATTTAGTGTCTGACATTTTGTACAAAATTTCATAGAATAGTCTCTTATAGTAAAAAAAACTATTTAGGAATTATATAATTTCAAAGTTGGTGTGCCTAATAAATTGTAACGTGTCTGCACCATTGCCACATGACCACATCACTTAAGTAAATAAATACCTTCCATCTGTTGTCAAGAATAGTCACTCTGCTCCTATCTCTTACATTGGCCATTAGACTTGCACATCCTTCAAGTATTAGCTCAAATGTTACTCCCTTAGAAAGACTAAGATCATCCTCTTAAAGTACTTTATCTCCTCCTATCACTTCGCGCAATCTGAAATTGTCATCGTTATTTCTTTCTTTATTGCCTGATTCTATGAACTAGAAATACCAGCTTCTTAAAGAAAAGGATTTCACATAATTTATGTAGCTCTGTATGTTCAGCACTTAGAGCATTGCATAGCGTATTGGAGTTGTTCGGTAAACATTTCTTAAAGTGATGTTGCATAAGTAACTTCTAAACAGTACCTTTATGGAATAGAGTGGTGTTGTGGACTGATTTGTGTCCCCCCAAAAGATATGTTTAGGTCCTAATCCCTACCTGTGAATGTGACCTTATTTAGAAGTAGCGTCTTTGCAGATTTAATTAGCATGAGGTCATCCTCAATTGGGACAAGCCCTAATACAATTTGACTGTTATGCTTAAGAGAGAATAGAGACAAAGGGAGTAGAATGCTATATGAAGTAGAAATGCTATATGGGAGTAGAATGCTATATGAAGACACAAAGACATATAGACAAAAGTCAAACAGCCATGTGAAGATGGAGGCAGAGATTGGAGTTATACTGCAATAAGCCAAGGACCGCCTGGGGCTACCAGAAGTTGGAAGGGCAAGGAAGGCTCCTCACCTAGAGGCTTTGGAAGGGAGCATAGCACAGTCAGCATTTTGATTGTGGGC